>NW_027505179.1:0-200000 GCF_021521415.1 Bidens hawaiensis
TGTTGGGTAGATACTCATACACAAGAAAACTTTCGGGCCCTGAGCAGCTGCATCCTAACAACCTGACCAGGTTTTTATGTTCAAAACTGCTGACGATGTTAACTTCATTATAAAAATCTGCTGCTCTGAATTTGTTGTTAAAAAAAAGTCTCTTCACAGCAATCTCTCTTCCATCCGGAAGAACTCCCTGAAATATTCAAAAATAATGTTTATTTCAATTTTTTGTAATTGATAGCTTAACATAATATAAGAACTGTCATTTTTTTTATGTATAATGTTTATAAGGTAGTAGTGTAGTACCTTGTAGACAGTCCCAAATCCTCCTTGCCCGAGCTTATTGGAATCATTCCAAGAGCTTGTGGCTTTCTCAATTGTGGAGTATTTGAAGTTCAAGCTACTATCAGTAAGAATCTTTACCAGTTTCTTAGCATCATATGAATCTGATTATTATCAATAGCGCAATAGACGATTTTAGCATATATCAGTTATGCAAGATTCTAATATGGTCTCCACCCGTAGAATGGTCAAATAAGGTATGTTTTATATTTCATAGGCAAAATAAATAGCTTAAGAGAAAACGGGTCGATGGTCAACGGGCAAAAATTATGTAAAGTGTATTTTATAATGCACAAAACCATCTGATTCATTTTTATAAAAAATCAGAGGGTTGTTGAAATAGGTAAAAAGTCTGGACACAAACTTTATTGGTCATTTGGTCAATGCGACTCGACCCAGTTACAATCTTATGAAAAATTTGCTAGTTCTGACCCGAATCTTACCCAACCTGCCAGATCAACCCATTTTGCTACCTAATACTAAATCATGCTTTGCTTTAGTATTACAAAGCTAAGTCAAGATTGTTTCCAATTTGCATGTACCTGTTCTTTTCTGTTGTAACCATCTACGTCTTCGTATATACAAAGCAATCAACAATGTAACTACAAGAATCACAATGGCACTAACAACAGATGCAATAACAGCTATCATCTTCCCTGAAACACCAATCAGCAAACATTTTAACTATCTGTAATATCCATTAACATGTTTAACAATATCAAATTTGAAAAAAGAACTCATCTTTACCTCTGTTTTTGGATCTGACTGGAACAGGATTGAGAAAATCGGTATCCGAATACCTCATAAAACATCCAGTCATCAGCGCACGCCCTTCAGACCAAGGCAAGCATCCCAACACAGCTTCAGATGCCGCCTCTAAACAAGCCCTACAAGCATTTGCACTCAATGTCTTCCAGCAATTGGCCAACACATATGCTGACTCGTTCACTGTCCGAGGCCTTGTCACTTCTTCTCTTGCAAAATAACCGCCACTTGTCAATGCATCCCTAACAGCATTTGACACAGCCTGCCTCGCTGAATCCTGAAACACACTACTCTTTCTTGTGGTATTCCCACAAATAGTAGTGTCACTAGGTCCCGTAATTTCCTCATAAAAGCTATAATTCTGGAATCTCATGAAACAACCGTCTTGGTAAACAATACCACCAGTACTAGGGAAACAACGCGAAATAACAAAATGCGCTGAGTCATAGCATAGGATGCAGTCGGTTGTTGAAAGATCACCATAACATTGAACAAGTCCATAATTAGCATCAGGTGCTGCACCCGTACTTGCTGTTGCAAAAATTGAAGATCGAACTTTGTTGCCAAGCATTTCCGTTGTTTGGATGAAGTTCGCTACAAAAGCCGTTTGATTGTGTTCCGTCTGATTATTGCATGATAAGTTAATGATCTGGTTTCTAGGAACTCCCTCTGATATATCTACCAAAACTAGAATTATAATAATATTCATAAGAACCGCAGATGCTATCTCTGTTGATCTCTTCATCCTCAATAAAGATCTTGAAATTTGGATCATCTTCCTCTTCACATGCAGATTGAACTAGCCCTTGCTATGGTGGCTTTATTCTGGTGGTGTGGCTGGTCAAGAGGCAATAATGAATTAGGTAAATTCTTTGAGTAGAAGCAAATAAATAAAGTTCAGACTGAGGCTAAGCAAAACATAAATGATACTTTGGCACCATCACTTTCACACACATTAATTGCAACCCTAACAAATTCAGGAACTCAAACTACAATCTAATTACAACTTGCACAAATTCTGTTATGACACAATAAGCCTAACTCCAACTGATTGCCAGTCATTAAATAACATTTAAAGCAATATAATGGAGCACTGTATACTAATCCATCCTAAATTTGATATCAGCCTTCACAAATTCACAACTAGCGTTGGAATAATACGTCAGACACGACACGATAAGACACGATCACCTATGGTCAGTGTTGTAAAAATCTTGACTAGCCGCCAATTAATCCCTGGACCCTGATTAATCCCCACTGACTAATTTTGGGCCAGTCGGTCAATGGTCAAATCCGGTCAAAATCGTGATTAATCGGACTTAGTCGGCGTTTTCCGGCAAGGTTCCGACCAAAACGGCGGTTTCCGACGAGATTCCGGCTAAATTCAGCGGTTTCCAATGAAATTCTGGCCAAATGTATATGCGCATATATAAAACTGAAAATTACATATAAAACTGAAAATCATAAATTAAAGTCTAATCCAATTAATCCTGATTAATCGCTGGTGCTCACCCCACCGCCCGACTAGCGATTTCTACAACATTGCCTATAGTGCTAGACACGAACACGACACGATAACTAATCACGTCGTTTTTTCCAAACACGAGCACGAACCTAAACTTGTTTAACTCCGTGTGAAAAATTGGCAGGAGTAACAAACTATAAAAAACAAGCTACAATCTAACTACAATTTACACGCAGTCTGTACGTCAACTTCTGATCTGATATCGTCATCACAAACCGTTATAAAAACTAAACAGATTAGATAATCAGCTGAGATATATATATATATATATACACACACACACATCAATTAGCAGTTCGAACAGCATTAACAAGCTCAATTTTCAAATTAGCTAACGAAAATTGAACTTATCGAGCTTTGATTAGGTTGAACATTCAATTTAAACGATGAAATCTGATGAAAACAGAATGAATGCAAAGAGTAAAGTAAAGAATTAATCACCATTTGCTTGTTGTTAAGAGGAATTGGAGCAAATTATTATTATTTATTTATTATTATTGGATGGATTTTGGATTGAGGTGGTGGTGGTGTGTGTGTGTGTGTGTGTGTGAATTTTGATTTATTTAGGGAAAATAGTTATAATAATAATAATAATAATAATAATAATAATAATAATAATAATAATAGTGTGATCAACGGTTGTAGACGCTGACGATAAATTGACCTTTGTTGGACCTACCCCACTGTCGACTCGGTTTGTTAGGTAAAATCTCGTTTTTGTTTCCATATTTTGGGTCTACTTTTAAACAAACAGTATTGTCAAGGAAGTCACACCATATTTTGGAAAAACATTAGTGGCTCAATAAATGAAAAATGATTGTGATTTTTATGATTTTTAGTTTCATCATGAGGTGTTCGGCTTTTACCACAAGTGAGCCTAGAACTGGATATAACTTGGAGACGTTTACAAGTATTTTGTGAATCAATTTTTGAAAAAAAAACGATAACTTTTTTCATAACACCGTGAAGGGCAAGAGCATTAGCCAACAAAGGGGTGACGCCAAGGACACGATATTAATATAATATAAAAATTAGTGGGTGTATATAATATTAAATTTAGCAAAATTTAGTACATGGTTTTAAATAATTTACTAGTTAATACAAGTAAATTTTTTTTTCGAACGATAATTTTCACAGTTAAATTATCTCACTGCAAGAATACGTCGTGCCCCACCACTAGAAATTAGTTATTTTAAGAAACAATGAATTAAACAATTTATAATTATTAAAATTATAACTAATTGTTATTAATGGTATATAATTAAAAAATGTAATATTTAATATTGACAAATAAAATCAATTAGTTAATTACCAAATTTGATTAACTGATTTAAAAGTCAAATAATTTATGAGCATCAATGTAGAGTTACAAGTGTAAAAATATAGATTCTATATTTATACATGTGGCATGTTTCAATGGGTTTGAATCAAATACAAATTAAATTAACGTGTTAAACGTGAGAATTAAGTAAAGTAATTATGTAATTACTTCATAGAGTAATTATGTAATTACCATATGATATAATTACATAATTACTTACTTGTATATATAACTACTCTACTTGATTCTCACGTTTAGCACGTTAATTTCATTTGTACGTTAACATTCCCCTATTTCAATTATGGCACGTTAATATAAAGTACATGGCTTAAAATTGGCGAACTATTCAGATATTAAGGAGGTGTTTGGCCTAGTTTTTTTAGCAAAGCTTATAGTTTTTTTAGCTTTTCTTTATAAAATAAGCTTAATTTGGTGTTTGGTTGAGCTTTTTTAGCTTATGCTTATAAGTTTATATAAGTTAATTTGAATAAGCTTATTTGAAAGTGGTTTTTTAGCTTATTTGAAGAAACTTATTTGTTTAAGGGGGTAAATTACTCGTTTGCCTTCAAATGGTGGTGGATTAATAATATTGAAGCAAGTTATTACTAAAACACTAAATAATGATGGATTTAACAATTTATTAAGAAGTATAATCAACTTGTAGAATAAGCTTAAGTATAAGCATAAGCTAAAAAAATAAAAGCTAGGCCAAACACCCCCTAATTATTATGAATAAATAATGGAATATCATGAATACGAGTAGCCGGCTAAAAAAAGAATTTTTCAAGATGACATTTTTGGTAACATACTAAATTGTATTAATAGCATGTAACAATCGAATCCGTAGAAAAAAAAATTAAAATTTCACTTAAAATATAATGTCATCACATTCATTATATCATAAAACTTTTAAAACATCAAGATGATTCAAGACTTAAATCCTACAAAAATCGACGTTTAGAAGAAACTTGCCGTTCTAGAAAAAAATATTCTTATTTTATCAACAATTAAAAACATATTAGTAGAGACATTGTAAGGCCCCAACACCAACACATCATAAGCAAATAGTTCAATTGGAACTACAACGAAAACCATGGCAGCGGAAACTAGTTTTACAATTCGAAATTAAAAAGCTAATCCAACAACCCGAATAAGTTCAAATACGAGAAATTAACAAAATAAACGAAATGTCAGTCTTCATACGGGTAACTTTACGAGCAGCCAATATGTCCATGATTCATTATCTAAATGGTACCTGAAATCAATCTAATATATATGTAAAAGTCAGCAACGATGAGTAAGTTATAGTTTTATAAAAGTACTTGAAATATAATTATTCATCAATCATTTCATAAAACCAAAAACACATTATAACATAACATAATGAAACGCACAGGGTCGTAAGGGTCCATCATCTTTCTTTCTCTTGTAACCGCTTTCAATCTGTAGCGGATTAACCAACACAAGCCATCGCTAGTCTTTACTTTGGATCGTCTGACCTATAAAGTATATCTATCAACTAAATTTTATATAATTATCTCTGCTTGTGGCCTAGTGGTAAGAGGCTTGTATCATTCAATATATACTAAAGTTCAATTCCCACTAGTGACACTTTAGTTGGATATTGACAATGAATGATTAGAGTTAGCTCTTGTGAGGTTGTCAGTTCGAATCCCGAGCCTACCCCAGGGTTTAGTCCCACAATGTGTTACGCAAGAGAGTTATGCTTTTGTGGTGACACGACGACTGTCAAGTGATAGTCGGCGGTATGGTTTCCTGGGGAAACGTTCAAGCCAAACTCTGAAGCCAGTGTGAGCCCGATTAAGACAACATAGTCTGACCAGATTAAGGCAGTGTGGCTCTCCAAATTAAAAAATGCGATAATCTAACACATAAAAAAATTGTTGTTTAAATAAAAAAGACTAAATTTTGTATCAGTTTAAAATAATAAGACATTTGTTTCCTTTTTGGTGTACCTTTACAACATGACAATAACCAAGTTGGGTTTGGTGGTGTCCTGTAGTTTAGTCAATGGTTGGTAAGTACAACATTGTATTTTGCTGTCTTTTATAAATACTTTAAAAAAATTATTATTATTATGTTATTTGCCATGGTATTCATTTTATATTTTTATGCCAATAATTCACTAGATTTAAAACCGAGAACTATATTTCCCATCATTTTACAATTTTACAAATTGAGTGTAACAAGTTATTTAAACCGAATTTAAAATACCAGTATTATTTGACCTAATTCGGATTCAGGTCTCAAATATATGAACTGGGTCATTATCCGAAATGATCCATTCATAACTGAGTCAGTCAATATACCCTACATAATTTTAGATGTATTGAAGAAATAAGTTATTATGGATGGTTCTACTAAACCTTCTACTATAAAACAATAGGCTTAACCTATTTAGAAATCTATATATTGTCAACATATTAGGTCGATAACTTGTTTATATTTTAACATTGCACAAATTAATTGACTTTTCAAACAGAAAGTTATTTAAAGGCTTAAAGCAAGATATATTTGTGGGAGTAGTTGGTTTCTTTTGAATGGAATATATAACTTTTGTGTGGTCTACTTATGCTTTTTTAATTAGAAAGTCCAATATTGTGCCTATATGAACATACCTAGAAGTGTAGTTTTGGAGTCTTGTTGTGGTTTAAACCAAATGTTTTGATGTTTTTATTTGAAATCAAACCAAAAAGACACAAACACGAAATTTGACCTCAATCAAGATTGATTCTTGAAAGGTTTAAAATGACACCCCTAAGCCATTCAAATTGCTAACTGCGACATATTCATATTCAAACAAACTAGAAACACTTGCAAAACATTCAAATTGTCACTTTAATCTCTTTGATTTTCTTTCGTGGTCAACATGGTAAGGTAAGAAGACCGCCAAACTAATTATATCCACCAATCACGAAAAAGAAAGGAAAACAAAATTGACAGACTACAGTCACGTTTTCAACTTGAAACTACTCCACTCCTTCCAAACAAGTAACACTACCCCACCTCAACCGATTTATCACCCATAAAAACTCGAGAGACTTTATGTCACCCACCACATTATTCAACCGAATTGGCATGCTATTAAACACCAAATCATACTTTGCTTTACATAACACCCATAAACGCAATAAGACAAAAGGCATGGAACGCCTTAGCTTTTCTCTTTGGAAAATTCGTGAATTTGTAGAGCTCCAAAAGGTCCTGAACACTAAAAGCGTAAACGTGCGGAACTTTACATCATGTACACACCACCTGCCAAGTCATCCGAGAAAACCCATATGACCCAAAAACGTGCTCCATGGTTTCAACATGATCCCCACATACCAGACACAATTTCAAATGAACGTGAATATTTCTTTTACTCAAATCAGCCAGAGATGGTAGTCTTTTCAACTCGATCCACAAGTGAAGCCAATACATTGACTTTCTTTTAACTCATTTCAAGCTTAATTGTCATCCATTTTTAAAGCCGTAAGAGAATATTGTTTGGATCTAAGGTCATAAACCTTGAGTATAAACTTCAACAATCAACATTTTTAAAAGTCATACATTATCTATCCTTCTTTTTCTTACAAACTTATAATATTCCAACCATGTGCCACCTTAATTTGAGTATGGATAATTTTGAATGTTGAAAATCAATTAATATCACATCAGTAGAAAAAAAATACTATCTTTGGATGTAACCGAACTGAGCAAGATCTTGTTCATGTTTACTCGTTAAACTTTATCGAACAAATGAACAGTTCGCGAATACCTACCCGAACAAATTTTTTTTTGCTCGTGTTGGTTCATTAACAACATAAACAAACACCTTATTGAATGTTCGTCAACACATATGAACAACTATGACTTCTGTTTGTATTCGTTCATTTAGTTAATCGAACAAAATTCTTTGTTCATGTTCGTTTATATATTAAACAAACGAGCATAAATAAATAAAGTTTTGATGTTTGTGACATCATCCACGACGTCAATAGTTAATTATTTAATGATATTACGTGTTATTAATTAAATAAAGTTGCAAATAATAATATATGAGGTGTAAATCCACTTAGAACAACTTTAAATATGGTTTTTCCAAGTTAAAAGTTGCACTTGATTAAAAAGGTACTCAATTAGTCATTACACTATAATATTTAAATTATCACAAAAAATTACACAAAAATTATACATTTGAAAGTTAATTTACGTTTTGTTTAATAACTAATTAATATTTCTTTTGTTATTACTTTATGTGTTCTGGTTGTTACTTGACACGTTCATGTTCAAAACAGTGTCTTTTATTTAAATATCAAAAGTAATGACTATATTTGTCTTGAACATGAGGGCATTTTTATACAAGTTATTTAAAAAACGATAGTATAAATGTTAGTTGTATTTTTCTATTTTTAGACACGCTTATAGCACTCCTAAACCCACCAATACCGTTATCATATTCATATTTCATCATTTTATGCATCACTTGTTTGGGTGAAAATGATTTTATTGTTTTTATAGGTACAAAGTGACTATGGAGAATAGTCGAAGCATTTGGAAGGCTCATTATGATAAAAAGAAGTTTGGGATGATGGGTCGAAATTATAAATGTCTGAACCAACTCAAAATGACGTGTTGACGAGTTAAATTGTTAAAACAAGTGTGAATGAAGAAACTGCTTAAATCACATTTTCTTAGAGGTGAATTAAATAGGATGAAAAGAGTAAACAATATTTGGGTACTTTGGATTAAATAAAATGAAATAGAAAAAAAGAAATTCATAATATTATTGGAGAGTACGATAGCCTAATCACAAGAAAATCAACTTTCTAAATAAAACTCAATATCGTTGCAAGAAGGAATTTATGCAAGAAATGGATTATGGGTAGGTGGTTTAAGAAAACAAAAACTGAGAGGAACTAATGACAGTAACAGGCTGATGATTTGGGCTTCCTGACTGGGCCTAGAACACAAACATGTAGACAATAATGGGCTACGGTATGTGGTTAATAATAATCAATACTTCTATCATCGCAACGACCTATAAAAAGATCAGAGTGGCTCAAGTTTAGAGTGTCGACAAGTGAACAACATTGGGTTAGACAACTAGACGGAGACATGGAGCAGGTATCAGAACGGCTCGATGTCACGCAGTCGTATATATCATTAGTTAAGAAGGATCATTGCACCATAACTTTCAATGATCGTAAACCGAAACAAATAAAAAGATTACCTTTGTGTTAGAGAGATTGCCTTCATATTTTTCATAATTAAAAAATTCCAAGTTTTAGCATGAAACGACTGTTTCCATATTTTTTAATGTCGCACTGCAGGGGTGGACTGACGTTTGCTAGTATTTTTTTGAATGAAATGTTTTCTTTGTTGGTTGTAAAAAAAAAAAGATTGTTTATATTTTTTCTTTGTTTACTTTAATTTTAAAACATTGGGTACATGCTGCATAACCGCATTTTACAATTTTAAATCCTAAAAAAAGAAGTATATTTAAAATGCATTTAGATAATCACTACTTCAATAAATGTTTACTTGTAATATAACACTAAGACGGGTACCCGCGCGATGCAGCGGGAAACACATACATTTGTCATCATGTAACAAGTTTATGGTGTTCGTTGTTCGATTTGAAACCGAAAAATGTTCAAACGGGTCATTGGTTTAATTTCATCGTTGATTTTTTAGTTAACTTTTGGCCGGTCGTGTTCAATTTTCAAAGGTTCGTTTTGGATTTCGACGAAAAAACCGCTTACTGACGGTTTGACCCATTTTTTTAATTAAAAACCATCAAAACCAGACCGCAAACGCTCATATACGTAAAATGTTATTTTTTTAAATGAAAAAAAAACTATAACAATATGATATTCAAATTAAAGAGAAAAACATGCTCGTTTTTATTGTGTAATTTCTTTAAAAAAATATTAACGTATGAAAAAATTATTAACGCTTAAAAATCATGAGGGAAGTTGAGTTAAAAATGAAAATAAAAATCGCATATGAGTGAAAGAACAAGGATCATATTTGTAACTATTTTTAAAATTTACAAAAGTTAAGCAAAGTGAAGAGGTTAATCTTGTAACTATTTTTTAATAACCATATATAATTCTTTTAGTGGACAAGTTTGCTCTTATCCTAGATGCATTAAATGTTGTACCATGTATTGATTGATTTGTAAATCTCTCTTAATTTACCCTTCTTTCATACATTATATATAGTATACATATTTTGACCCGAACCCATTGTGACAGGTGACGACTTATGGCCAACTTGGCCGCTACATGATAATTTGTATGCGGATTTTGTAAAAGTTGGCAAATAGTGTTTCCAATACAAAAGATTTGAAACAATAATCTGCTTCTAAAACATTGTTCAAACTTCAGCATATGCATGTTACTTCATTCATTAACAATAAACACTGTATTTTATTATGTGCAAATAATACGTACGCGTTACAACTGATCAAAAGCGCGGTCAGTATTCAATACCCGTTACATAAATCACAACCTCGCACACTCACATTTTATATGAACAAAGATTTAAATGTTTTCAAAAATGATATCTTGTGACGACTAACTAGCGTTACCTAGGGTAGAAATGGCTGTGAGAAACCGAAGCAACCGAGCTACAATCATCACGGTCCGAGTGATTCAGTAACTTATTCGTGATATGGTTAAGTTCCATAGTTTTTTCGTCTATAAAAGGAGGATTAGAGGGGGCAGGTAACGGTTCATCATTTTTTGCCAACATTTTTAGTATTGCTGACATGGACGGTCTCAAAGATGGATCTTCTTGGGTACAAAGAAGTCCTACATGTACAACTTTTAAAGCATCCTTTTGGAAATTAATATTGGGATAAATATGCATCATTAAGTTCGGGTCAAATATTTCCTCCACTGTACCTAGCTTAAAATGCTTCCATGCCTGTTTATCCATATATAAGTAACACATAAGTTTTAAGAAATAATAACTTATTGACTTAACTATGATTTGTAAATAATATAGCTTGAAAACTTACCGTAGACGGTAAGCTGTCGGTATATTCTGTAGTTTTGCTTTTGTTGTTTTCCGTGCCGGTAACCACCTCAAGAATTAGAACACCAAAGCTATAGACATCCGCCTTTTCGGTTAACTGGCCGTGGGCTAGGTACTCTGGTGCAATATACCCACTAGTGATATAAAATAAAAAAAATTAAATTAGCAGTCTATAATACTATAAAAGTGTACGTGTGCGTGTTCGTTCATTCATTCATTTAACTTTAACTAAAAAAAGATCGGACACTGTAACATCCTAAAATTTTAATGATGAATAAAGGAAGTTATGTTTAGTGATTTCGCGTAATTAATTAATATCGGGTAAGGAGCGGGTCTTGGACTTGGATTAATTGAGAGGGGTTAAATGAGAATGGGATTTCAGGGATATAAATACCCCCAAAATTTCAAAATATCTTCATTTTTCACCAAACTCCCTAACACTCCAAAAACACACACATACCACACTAACTTCGCCGCCGGACCGAGGGCAGATCCGGCAGACCCGAGTGAGAGAGAGAGCGATTAGTGGTGATAAGCAAGTAAACGAGATCCAAACAAGCCCAAAAAGGTATGATTCTTGATCTTTGAAGTTTAAAGATCCAAGCTTTTTAGTGTATAAACGACCAAAAATGGTCGGGTAGCGTAGTGGGTGATATTGAACCATAGCAAGGGTGTTAAAATCGCTCGAAATGCCGATCAGAAACTAAAACAGCGGCTGCCTGGGCAACTTCGCCTTCAAAGTGACGAACTTCGCCTGCAAGCTAAGTTCGCCTGATGAACTTCGCCTGCAAGCTAAGTTCGCCTGATGGCAACTTCGCTGTAAAGTTAAGTTCGCCTAACTGGTAACTTCGCCTGAGGCCAAGTTCGCCTGATGACAACTTCGCCTGAAGCCAAGTTCGCCTGATGGCGACTTCGCTGTAAAGTTAAGTTCGCCTAACTGGTAACTTCGCCTGAGGCCAAGTTCGCCTGATGACAACTTCGCCTGAAGCCAAGTTCGCCTGATGGCAACTTCGCTGTAAAGCTAAGTTCGCCTAGCTGGTAACTTCGCCTAAAGCTAAGTTCGCCTAAGGTTAACTTCGCCTAAAGTCAAGTTCGATTAGAAAATAAATTAAAAATCTAATGAAAAATGTGTTAAGACAGTTAATGGAAATAAAATTTTTCCAAGCTGACCTGGCAGCTCGACCCCAGCCAGGGGCTCTGCCCCTTGGACCCTGCTAGGGGCTGCCGCCCCTAGACCCCGCTGCTAGGGGCGCTGCCCCCTGACCCCCGTTCGTTGTGGGTAGTAATTAAGACTAGAAAGATGTTATAAGTAGTGATAGTTAAATTGATATGTATACTTGTTATACAGTCAGCCGTGCACAACTGAAGAAAGGGATTACGATCAACGGAGAACGTAACCGTGTTCAGGTGAGTTTCTAGCCCCATTTATGTGTTACGTTTTCGGGGCTGTGTGCATACTCAATATGTTTGTTAATACACTTATCCTAAGAGATAAGTGTATGCCATATGTGGATAATGTGAAGTGTATGAATGATTGCTTGATAGTACGTGAACGATCTTCGGATATTGCACGTACTGTCAGGTTGTAACGCTATGTATAAGGTAAGTATGTTATGTATGTTTATGTGTATGAACATGATAGAGATAATAGAAGAAAGAAATGATAATGTATGGTTACGAAAAGGGTACCGAGCCCTACTAATACTCGAGGTATGATGTATGGTTGTATGGTAACGAAGAGGGAATCGAACCCTTCTAATATTCGAAAACTAGGGACCAGACCCTTATAATATCTGTGATGATAGGGACCAGACCCTTATAATATCTGTGATGTTAGGGAATCGAACCCTTCTAATATTCGAAAACTAGGGACCAGACCCTTATAATATCTGTGATGATAGGGACCAGACCCTTATAATATCTGTGATGTTAAGGAATCGAACCCTTTTAATATTCGAAAACTAGGGACCAGACCCTTATAATATCTGTGATGATAGGGACCAGACCCTTATAATATCTGTGATGTTAGGGAATCGAACCCTTCTAATATTCGAAAACTAGGGACCAGACCCTTATAATATATGTGATGATAGGGACCAGACCCTTATAATATCTGTGACGTTAGGGAATCGAACCCTTCTAATATTCGAAAACTAGGGACCAGACCCTTATAATATCTGTGAGGTTATAGGGCGAAAGGCTCTTTAAAAAGTATGATTATGTATGTAAGGAAAGCATGAAGGTAAAAATGAACGTATGATTATGAATGTAAATAAAGTATGAAAGTAAAAATGAAAGTGAAAGCACTTAGGTGTATATGAAAGAAAGTTAAGAGATTAAGTATGAAGCGTAAGAATGTATTGTATGATTATGTGATTAACTAGAACTCACTCAGCGTAGCTGACTTTTAGTATGCACGCAGGTGAGTAGGATGAGGCAGCTCGCTTGAGGAGACACATGGCACTGAACAAGAATCTGGCATCTGAAGACTTATGATGTTTTAATTTAATGCTTTAATGTTGAAAGACAAAGGATGTTTTGAGACAAGTTATGAATTATGTAAAGTTTTATGAAAGTTTTATATTCCGCGTAAATGTTTTAATTAACTCTGATATTTAGAACTGTGTTTATGAGTAAATCCAACACGAAAGTAGGGCTACCGGTAACGGGGCCTTACAGACACAAACAACTAAATGAACGAGGTTTTCTTGTTTATGTTCGTTCATTGAGATAATGAGTGTGTTTGTGTACGTTTATGTTCGTTCATTAATAGTATAACGGGTGGTTCGCGAACGTATACGAACGAACATAATTGAACATAGACGAAAGAACATAATTGATCGAACACTAAGTAAATGTGAACATGCACATAAATCTGTTAGGCCTAATTATTGAAATTAGACCAAATTGTAATTGGCAATCATAAAACTAGACTAAAGTTGTAATGAGCCTAAAATATTTAAGTGAATACGTAAATGAACGAGCTTAAAAAAGCACATAAATTAACGAGCATAAACGTACGTAAAGAATGAACATAAAACACGAACATAAATAAATGAATGAGACGTGTCCATGTTTGTTTGTTTAAGTAAATGAACAAAAATATTTGTTCATGTTCGTTTGTTTATTAAAAATAAACGAACATGAACAAACCTTCCGCCGAACAGTTCACTGAAACGTTCGGTTCGCGTACAAGCCTATGTTTAAAATAAGGTACTTACAGTGTTCCAGCAATGGCAGTGCTGATGTGACTTTTATCATCTTGAAAAGATCTGGCCAACCCAAAATCAGCTATTTTCGGGCGAAACCTCAAGTCTAATAAGATATTAGAAGCCTTAACATCTCGATGAATAATCCGAGTTTTGGTATTTTCATGAAGGTATACTAGGCCTTCTGCTGCGCCAATAATAATATCAAACCTCTTCTCCCACATTATTTTCCTGCCTTTTATTTGGTCTACAAATTTTTTTAAAAATATATCATAAATCATTATCTTCATGTTTGACACTTAACGCTATCATTAACGGGTTTAAACTATAAAACTAACTTACCAAAAATGAAGCGGTCGAGGCTCATGTTGGGTAGATATTCATATACAAGTATGCTTTCGGGTCCTGAACAACTGCAGCCTAACAACCTAACAAGGTTTTTGTGTTCAACACTGCTAATCATGTTGACTTCATTATAAAAGTCAACGGCTCGGAATTTGTTGTTGAAATAAAGTCTCTTGACCGCAATCTCTCTTCCATCTGAAAGAACACCCTGAAAAAAGCATATCGGGTCAGCCCAACTCGATTTGGTGCGTACCAAATTGCCAGTTTTTATATGTTACCCAGGCCGTCCCTGAGAATTGTTAAAAAAAATTTGGGCTGGGGGGCAAGAAAAATTTTGGATCTTAAGTAAAAGTGTTTTTTTTTATTGGATTTAAACAATCAATTTTTTAGATGGGCTTATTGGGTTACGGTTTGGGCCGTTCATTTTTTTTTAATAATAAAAATGAGCTTAAATGAATTGGGTAATTGGGTTTAAACATTAATAATACACACATACAAATTTTTAGCTGCTACTTAGTATCGGCAATAGGTCTGAAAAAGTAACGCGCACACATATATATTAAACTTTTTAAAAAATTTCGGGCCTACCTAGGTGAACGGGCCAGGGAACGTCGCCCTCCCACCCCTGGACCCGTCCCGTCCTCCCAATTTGTTTTAAAAGGAAGTACCTTGTAGACCGTCCCAAATCCTCCTTGTCCTAACTTATTGGACTCGTTCCAATATCCGGTAGCTTTTTCAACAGTCGAGTATTTGAAGTTCAAGCTACTATCGTTAAGAATCTTTGCCATTTTCTCTGCATCATAAGAACCTGAATATTTTTTAAGCAATCATTATTATAAGTCCATCAACATATGTTTCTTCTAAATAAGTAGTTTAAATAAGCAAATCCTAAACGGTTTCAAAACAACTTATTGTTGTATCGAAACACAATAAGCCGCTAAACAATTAAACACAAACTAAATATTAAACATGATCCATATGGCTATACCTTTTCGCTTTTGCGTTACATATCTGCGGTTCATGATGTACAAAACAATCAACAAAGCAACTGTTAACACCACCACAGAACTAACAACAGAAAATACTATAGCTATTATCCTCCCTGCAAAAAAAAACATTAATAAAATTTCATTAGAGATATAGTTATTTAAAGTTTTTAACATTTTAAAAATGATTAGATTGCAAAACTAACAAGTTGACATGTAAATAAATTCTTTTTATTAAGTGATACATGGATCGGGTCGGGTATGACTGAAAACATACTTATAAGTTATAACCAATTGCGTCGTTTTTAAATATATATAACCGATCGGTTTACCTTAAAAAATGGTTCGTTAATTTCAGTTACTGGGAAAGATAGTTTGATGAATTCTAGGGGTGTTCATCGGTTCGGTTTTCAATTTATTCAATTATGATTTTTATTCAGTTGTAACTGAAAACCAAACCGAATAAGAAAAATGTTTAACTGAACCGAGTAACTGAATAATAGATTCAGTTTGGTCACGGTTAAAAAACCGAGTTAACGTACAAAACCCAAAAATAGTCAATAAAAATTAAAAATGGGTATTCGGTGAAACTAAATAGGATTTCGGTTTTATTGGTTTTGGGTTTGGTTCGGTTTGGAACCGAATAAACATAATAACCAAATAAACACTTATAACAAACAATCCTAAATGTTACCTTTATTACTAGAGCCGCTTGAAATCGGTACATGATTAAAAAAATCCGTATCCGAATACCTCATAAAACACCCCGTGTTCAACACACGTCCCTCAGACCACGGTAAACACTTCGATATCTCCACCGACGCATTCTCCAAACACGCCCGACATGAACTCGGGCTCAACGTCTCCCAACATTGCGCCAACACATAAACAGAATCGTCATCACCCGACCCCACCATTTGTTCTCTACCAAAATAATTATTTTTTCTCAAAGCACCCGTTACCGCATTCCCCACCACCCGCATTGTCTCCTCTCGAAAGTAATCGCTTTTCCTCGTTGCATTCCCACAAACCGACGTGTCGTTTGGGCTACTATACTCGTCGTAAAAACTATAGTTTTGTATTCGCATAAAACACCCGTCGAGAAATGCATAGCCCCCATTATGCGGATAACAAGTGGGAAAAAATGTACGTAACTCGGCGTAACATAATATGCAGTCTTGTGATGTTAAATCACCGTAGCATTGCGCTAGTGAGTTGAGCGCATCGGGTCCAGTACCAACCGATGCCGTCGAGTTATTTGTAGTTCGGATTTGAGTGCTAGTTATTTCCATTATGTGTATGAAGTTTTGTACAAATATTGATGAGTTTGCACTTAACACATTGTCACAATGTAACTTGATAATATTGGCTCTACCATCACCTTTTGATTTGGATATTAATATTAATATCAAAGTGATGAATATTGTAGTTGTATTTGATTTCTTCATATTCTGTGACATTAGAGTTGCATAAAGAAAGAGAGAGTTAATAACTTAATATCAAGAATTTAAGATCATGATATTATTAATGTTGCAAGTGGACATAAGAGAATAATGTAAGTCAAGTTTGGCTTCTGGTCCTGTGGACACTTTCAAAGACTATATATTATTTTCAACAAAAGAACATCAACTTGAATTCAAAGTTGATGAATATAGTGCTTTGTGGGCCCCCCTGGTCTTAAAAAGTATCAATGTTTGAATTTGGTATGACACTTTTATGTATAGTGATTAATAGTTTAATGTTTTCGGCGTAATTATCCACGAACTTTTGTGGTTATTTAAAGAATATTTACAATTTTGTACGAGTTTTTGTTTGCTTAAAGATTGGTTATACTTTGGTCCCTTTATCTTTACTCATTTAAATCAACTTCCAACACGGTTTTCAATAAACACAATTTTTTCATGTGTTAATATTTTTTTTCTTAAATACCACCATAAATTTATCTTTACTCACAAGTTTAGTTTGTAACTCGATCACAAGTTACAAACATATTGATTGTTATAGTGATTTTCAAAGAAGATGAGAAGCTAGATCATCGGATTCCGGTGAACCGAAAAAACTATTTCTAGTAAGAAGAATCAATATATCCGATGCATTTATAAGTTTTCAAGTAAACGAAAATGCTCTTGTAATCTGACCGGGAAACGAATGGGTAGTTTAAGGGTCAACTAGTCAAATCAAATTTAGAAACCGGATATATCATAAATAATATACAAATTAACACTATATGTAATACAAAGTACATTATGAAAGACACTTTTTATTATGGAGTGCTAAATAAATCAGAAAATAAGATTCTATAAGAAAAAAGGTTAAAACATAAAAAAACAAGTAATCAAAATCTTGTTCACCAAACAATGAAAAACATGTTAATAGATTATAGAAGATTCCAGTTAATGTCTTTTGACTACATTTGTATGACAAAATCTAGCAAACAAGTATCAAGAACTTTTGTCATGGTATAAAAAACACAATGGGCAAAAAAATATAGTTTTCAATTCACACACATACTTATCACAAACTTAAATAAAACGTTTATTCAACATGTCTTGCCCATCAATTTCTATAAATGAACATATACCTAAAGACAAAACTGTCCTTAAATCAAGTATCAAATTCAAAACATGCATCCAAAAATCTAAATGATAAGGAGATAGAATAAGATTAAACTGACTTCACAAACAAGTATTTAAATCAACTTTAATCATGTCTAAAACACAGTCCGGTTTTAAACCAAAACCGGATTATGTTATCGGGTTTCAAAGATAGACATTCACATGCCCATGTACGCATATCTATTTATGTTATCGCTAGCTACTTGAGATCAGCTAAAAATACAAAAACAAAAAAACACAAGTGGGTCGAGGTTAAAAGGGCTTGAACCTAAAAAAAAGCTTGTTAAGTAAACAAGCCTGAGACCGAGCTTTACTTGTCAAGCTCGAGCCGTTTCGCGAGCTAGTTTTTTATTAATGTATTGGATATCTAATTTTGTTATAAATGTTTATGTATAAAATTATGATAAAGATAAATAAATATATAAAAATAGCTATAACTACATAAAAGTAATTATTAATATATATAAAAATTAATTAATAAACGATAAACAAGTTGAGCCCGAGCAAACTCGAACTAGAAAAACTACGCACGAGCCAAGCTTGGGCTTTAAAAATTTGAGCTCGCAACAAGCTGAGCTCAAACTTTGAAAATAGAGCTTGAAAAGAGCATAACTCAAGATTGAGTTCTCTGTAAGTTTAACGAGAAACTAGCAGCGCTCGGACTCGTTTCTTTACCGCCTAGTGAAACAGATTCAGAAATAAACTTAAAGAACTCAATCATCAGTTGTAGCTGATTCAATAAAAGATCGAGTTACAAACTAAACTTGTGATCAAAATAATAGCTTTAAAGCCTCATAATTAACAAACAATTTAACAAGATAGAGTTAGTAATATAAGATCAGAGTTCATACCGTTTGGTTATATTGGAATCATGAAGAGATTGATTGGATGATCACTTGATTCATTTCGTGTTCAAATTGTCGGCAGTTTGATTAAAATACAACCGTGGAGAGTAGGTCATAACTAATAGGTGACAACTTGTGTAGTAGATATATATACATATACATAATATAAGTTGTATGTATATATATGTATAGACTAAGTCAGTCAAGGAGGTGGTCTGAGGAGAATGATATAACTCCAAGTCAAGCTGAAAATATTTAAGTAAATAACATTGGCAAAGTTGGCTTTGTAGACAAAACTTATATTATAGAATATGAATACTGTTAAATATATATATTATTAGATGACTAGACTAGAACATGTTGTGTTTTTATGATGTGTACGGGTGTATTACAAGACAACATTATATTATATAAGATAAGATTATATATTCCTTGGGTTATGCACACACGCAACGTATATAAGAGAGATGTTTGTGTAAAATGTTGGGGAATTTTTGCAGAAAAACGGGTATGACTGGAAATCTGATAGTCGTGAGAGTATTTTTAGATCAAAATTGTTTATGTTTTTTAAATGTTTTGACAAAATAAAACTCAAATTGAGAACGTAAATCGAGTATGAATTATTGAGAGAGTTTTATGAACTGAATTAAAACTGTAGTTGGAAAACATTAAGTCTAGTCTAGAAGGATGGTAATAAAGTCTGAGCCCGTCAGGCATACCTGAAACATATGAGAAGGGTATATTCGAAATCCGACAGGTATATATGGGCCTGATATGAGATTAGGATTTAAAAGTTTTTTGCGAGCATGAGACGTGTATGGGTGAAAGTTTACAAAACTGTAATTTATTCTATTTTAAACTGTTTGTGAGCGTGACCAAAAAGTGTGTTATTTGGGTGAAAGGTGGAGTTAGAAATAAAAAATATTTCATCTAGTTCCTTCAACTAGATTATATTTAAAATTCTTTCACTATTTGTGTGAAAGTTAAAAAAAATACACACTTTTCTTACGTTAAATATAGGAAAATTGGTTTTAAATAATTCAAACTATGCCATATTGGTAAATATTAGTCTCAACTTTACACTTGCCTGCTGGCAATACCAACTATTTGTGTATTTGTTTTTAACGGGCCGTGACTAACGGATGTTAACTCTGTTAGTCTTTGTCTGACGTGGCCATCCCAGCTGTCAAAAATCATCTTACGTGGCGGCTACGTGGCGGCTGACTGTATATTTTAGGTTGCTTCTTCTTCATCATTAAACTCAACCATGGAGGTTTAACTTGTAAAAAGCTTCCATTTTATTTTATTTTTATTTTTACAAAAACCCAAATGGGTCTATCTCACATCCTCCGTTCCCATCGCTTCATACACATAAACCCTAATCTCTTCATCACCAGACTCACCAAAACCCCATTTTCATCTGATTCCACCGAACCAAACCCAAAACCCGCTTCCCTTTCATCTCCATGAGCTTTGTTTTCGACCAAATCGATGCCATCGAGAAAGACCGAGCCCAAAAGACCAAACCCTCCAACGAATTAACGCTTGGCGCGAGTCAAATAAAGAAAAAACAACCACCCTATGAGGTTCGGGTTCTGGAAAGTAAGGAGAAGGAGTTGCTGGGGTAAGGAAGTGGAGTTGGTCCATCCATGGCCCGTGTGGATTCAATTGATGGAGAGGTTGGTACAGCATAATTATTTTGATTGTAGGAGGAAAGATGAAGGTAAGCTGATTACGAGTTCGGTGATGATGATGATGGTCGTGGCGGGTTTATGGCAGAGATGATGGAGGAAGGTTTTGATTTCACCAAGGATTGGAAGACTGTGCAGAATACACAGTCAGCCGCCACGTAAAGATGATTTTTGACAGCTGGGATGGCCACGTCAGACAAAGACTAACGGAGTTAACATCCGTTAGTCGCGGCCCGTTAAAAACAAATACACAAATAGTTGGTACTGCCAGCAGGCAAGTGTAAAGTTGGGACTGATATTTACCAATAAGACATAGTTTGGATTATTTAAAACCAAATTTCTTTAAATATATAACAAATTTCATTTTTCATCCTTGAACTAAAGAAAATATCATAAGCCATTATGTAAGTATACAAACAAATTGTGTCCAAAGCGAGGCTAACATGAATGAAATATTAATGCTTGAATTTGAGTGTTTACAACCGTAAAAGTTACAAAATTTTGAGAGAAGTTACGGTATTCATTTATTAAACCTCTGCATCTCATGGTTGCTTGATAGATGTCGAAGACCTACAATGCTTTAAAAATATCACACTGAATATAAAACGAATGTTAATTTAAGAAATAATCGTATAAAACTTTGGTATAAAGTATTTACTAATTCAACCGAGAGATAAAGAAGACGGTTACAACTAAAACAGAATATACATATAGAGATGAGCTTGATACTCATATTAAAAATGGACAAAAATGGGTATCCGTACTGAAGATGTTCGGTATGGTATGATACCTGTATCGAAGGCAAAAAGTCAGTAAAATATCGTTACTGTATTCATACCGAAACCTCAAAAAGTGAGTACTGAAAGTCCCTGTTACCATTTGCTCATATGTATATACATATGTATAGTTCTCTATTTATACTTTGTTTTCATCATCTTTGAACTCTTTACCAAAGATTACACATTATAATAACTGAAGGTTTGAATTTTGAACTTCAAATTATTAAAATCTTTGAAAGAAATTTTGATAAAGTAAACTTTTTTGTAACCTTATATTAAGAAAAGTTAATATTAAAATCACACCTTTAAAAAAGTTGAACTTTAAAAAAATAAAAATTATATGACTCCTTTACTAACTAAAAATAATATCAATGACCTTTTCTTACGTAAATTGTTTTTTTCTTTCTTAAGAATGACAAATTTTTCTTTCCTTTTAACTTGAACCTAGCAAACGATACATCAAACCTATAAATATGTTTTCCTTTCTAAATAAAAAATCGGTATGATGCCCGTTCAACCAAAAACCATAAATCTGGACGACCTCAACACTTGACATCATAGCCTGCGAACTGAATCAATAAGGAGACCGATTCCAAGTTCGACTAGCATGCCATGAAACAAAAGCCTTTAATATATTGTGTTGTGTATCTCTTTAACCTTTTTCGTAGATGTACAACATATAGTTTTCTAGATGTGAGATCTGGTTTAGATAAAATTAACATGCTAAACATGCAAATAACTAGAGTAATTTTGTTATAAAAAATAAAATATCATAATAATAATTACCCTAGTTTAAAAGTTATAGAGCAATAATATTTACTTTATTGTTAACATAATTTCTCAACTTATGTGTACACTTCTTAATATAAAAGTAATTTGTATTTGATTTAAACATTAGCTTCCAAAATCATACATAGCACTATTATTGTCCACAACAAGAGTTCAACCTATATCATATAATAGCCAACTAGTTTTAACTATGGTAGAAATGACTATGGGAAACCAAAGCAATGGAGCTCGACTCATCATCAACGTCACGGTAGTTCAGTTACTTTGTGTAATGCCATTAAGTTCCACGGTTTTTTCATCTATAAAAGGGGGGTTCGAAGGGGCGGGTAACGGTTCATCAGTTTTGGCTAGCATTTTTAGTGCTGATGACATGGATGGTCTTAAGGATGGTGCTTCTTGGGTGCAAAGAAGTCCTATGTGTACCACTCTTATGGCATCTTTTTGGAAGTTAATGTTGGGATATGCATCATTAGGTTTGGGTCAAATATTTCATGCACCGTACCTTGATTGACATGCTTCCATGCCTATATGTCCACAAATGATTACAATATTTGTTTAGTTAATATATGTTTAAACGATACATTTTAATAATAATGACCGTTTAAGGTGATGTAATGCCTTAGGTAGAATCCATATCATTCGTGAACAGGAGAGAAGTACGTTGTGCTCATAAAAAATATCCGACACCAAATATCACCAACGTGTTAGTGGTATTTTCGGCGTGACAATTTTATGAAACCAACATCTCTCATGTCAACGACCGACGAATACGAGATTTGCCTAGAGTGTTACAGAGTTATGGTAAATTTACTGGAGTAAACCATAATTAATATATTCTATCTATAAGATTACCTGTTTTATTGCTAGATCCGCTTGCAATTGGTATGTGATTAAGAAAATTGGTATCCGAATACCTCATAAAACACCCTGTATTCAACACACGACCTTCAGACCACGGTAAACATTTTGATATCCACATCGACGCGTTCTTCAAACACGCCCGACAAGAATCTGGACTCAACGTCTTCCAGCATTCCGCCAAGACATAAACCGAATGATTACCACTTGGAACCAACACCTCCTCCCTAGCAAAATAAGCATTATTCCTTAATGCATCCGTTACACTATTAGCCGTGGCCTGCCTTGTTGCCTCTTGAAACAACACACTCATCCTCGTACTATCATTCACACCTTTATATTCCTTGAAAAAGCTATAATTTTGTCCTCGGACATAACATCTGTCTAGGTAAATGCGCCCCCCAATTTGAGAGTGACAAGCGGGAAGATGAGTACGTATTTGTGCATAACATAAGAGGCAATCTTGTGTAGATAGATCACTATAACATTGGGTGAGTACATAGATTTTGTTGGGGCCACTACCGACAACTGCAGTCGCATTAAGTGACGTGTGCATTGTGGTGCTAATTATTTTCATTGCGCGAACAAAGTTTGGGAGGAACAAGGTTTAGTTGTTATGGATCCCTTGGTCACAATACATTTTGATGATTTCCGATCGCTCGTGTCCATTTGATTTAGATACTAGTAGTGGAAGTATGATCAAAGGGATGAATATGAAAGTTGCATGTGTTGAGTTCTTCATCTTGTAGTTAGAGAGGGAAGTGTTTAATAAAAGTGGTTGTAGATGAAAGTTGTATAACAAAGTGTGACATGATAAAACATTGACCAATTCCTAATATATGTTAAGGCATGCATATACTAGGGAAATCATTACCATTGAATACTCAGATATTGTGTGGTTGATTTTATTAGTCACCAAAATGGTTGCTTTCATGTTTGTATTTAATCAGATTTTTTAAGAGAAATTATGAATTGTGCCCCCGTGTTTTATGGGTAAGGATACTATACATGTATCATTTTAAAATTAAGTGATATGTGCCATTGAACTTTGAGAATGTATATTGTATTTTCAATTTTCTCTCATTTTAAAATAGTTGGAAATATGTGGTGTTTAAATTTTGATATTATAAGTTAAAACCATCAACACTATTTCAATTTATTTCCTGCTTGATGTGATTGGGGTCACAATAAATCAAATTCTACTATTGACTTAAGTGAAGACTGAGAATGATGTATTGTTTCATAACTTTCATTTTAAAACTTTAAAACAATTGTTAGCATTTTGGCCTTGATAATTATAAAAGATGGTTTAAGTCATAAACATAAGTTTATGTTTTATAAATTATTATGGTTAAACAATTAAACTTTTAAATAGCAGGCCTATTAGATTATGGTTTAGGTTATGCAAACTTTGTTTTTTATATAAAAATCGACGAATTGAGTAATTAGGTTTATACATACATACTTATATACATAAATATAATCGGGCCATATATGAAAAATATGTTTTCATATATTCCAAACATGTGGGTCATTGATTATTTTGTGGTCTATAAGCTTCTAGAAATTATATAAAATATATATTTTTTAAAAATATAATTATAATGAAAAGCTTAAGTCGAGTAAGAAAATGAACTAATATTTCTAAGAACACGTGTAGTGGAGGAAGTATGGGAACGTTTTGCGTCATGTGACACCATATCATATTATAGTTGTTTTTTTTTCTAAAATAAGTTAACCCCTTTAAAGCATTACCTTCTTTTTTTGTGTGTGAATAAAATTTTTTAATTTAACATTTAACTAGGATTTAGGCCCGCGCTTCGCGACGGGGCCATTGAACCGGAAAAAAACATAAGTAAAAACGTTAAACCACGAACGCGTTGCGAGTTAACGCGAATTCATCCTGTATCAAGTTACAGCATTGAAACTAAACAAAAGAAATAAACCATTCAATGCCAAAATACAACAAATTATCACATGTAAAACCAAAAAACCGGAACGTTATCGGCGACACAAACATAAATTCGTAAACATGAATTTGTAAGAAAAAAAACATATTTTAAAGGCACAATCGTCGAAGCGTGGATGTATAACATCTGATGACGGGATACTTTTATATCATGATAAAACTTTCGATCACTGTAAGACCAACTATAAGAAATACGAAAGCAAAGTAAAAAAAAATAGTTTAACCGACAAATAAAACATGTAATACCGACACTTACCCAAGTTTAGAGTTTAAAATTTTGTTTGTTAAGTTTTTTTAATTACTTAAAAAAAATAAGTAAAGGTAATAAATATATAGTATAAGTTTAATAAAATATAATAAAATATAATTAAATTGAATAGTAAAATGAATAGTGGTTTTGTGAGGGGGAAAAATCCCCCTTTTAATATATATAATAATATTTAAAGCATTACCTTCTTTATTATTTTTATATTTAACACAAAAACAAATAAAGCAACCAGTCACTTTCTACTTTTTTCTCCTCCACCGGCATTTTGTGGCAACCCCCCCCCCCTCCCAAAAAAAAACAAAAAAAGAAAAACCCCTCTAAAGCGCCGGGGGGTGGAGGGGGGGGGGGGGGGGCGTTCCCAGCGGTTTGGGCGAGGAAAGCGTCCCACTACGCACGTTCTAACTGAAAGCAAAAGTCAACTGATCTAGCAATAGTCAGTTGACTTTTCTTATATAAGGTTATTTTGTTCGAGTTTTACGTGAAACAATTTGTTTTAGGTTGAACCAATTGATTTCAATAGTTCGTTATATAATTTATTATAAAATCGCAACAATCACTAAAAACTCAGATTTCATATTATTTATTTTTGTGAAACTATATTTCTAAACGTTATAGTTTTCATGAACGGTAACCGAAACTTCAAATAAGTAAATAATCACTAAAAACTCAGATTTCATATTATTTATTTTTGTGAAACTATGTTAGCCAATAAAAAACCAGCATTGTTTTGTCAAGGTAAGTGAATAGTACCAAATCACGTTTCTCTTCAAATGGTAAACCGAAACTTCAAATTTAAAATATTTAAAAATTGAAATATCAACTCACAACTTAAAAGAACCTATTAATTCTCACCTCAAAGTGCATCTCCCAAGCTATATATTTCAAACGTTACAAATGTCAAGATTTTACATCAGACTAATTTCAAACGTATATTTTAGAGCCTCAAGCAATCCGAATTTTCGTCATGGAGCATGTTGAAGGTGCTCTAAGTAAAGATATAAAGAATATGAAGAACTTTTAGAAATGATTCCTATTTTTTGACGACAAATTACGCTACTTTAAACTACATTATTATTATTACTATTAGTAAACACTCCTTAACTAATAAAAAAAACAATATCTATGCATTATGATCCTTTAGAAACAATGTCACTGTCCTTTTTACACAATCTCATAAAACAATATGTATACAAATAAAAATCTGATATACAATACAAAAAAAATTATAATCTTCCTTCAACTCTTCCATCTCTTTGCTAGTTGCTACCATTAACTTCAATAACAAACTAAGTTTACCACGGGAAAAAATGACTATTATCGACAGTAGCAACCGAGCCAGAACTGTCACTGTAAGCATAAGTATTTGATTTGTGTGTGATGTCACTAAGCTCCATAGTTTTCTCATCTATAAAAGGCGGATTAGAAGGCAAGGGTAAAGGTTCATCATCTTTTGCCAACATTTTGAGTACGGTTGACATTGATGGTCTTAAATGTGGAGCTTCTTGAGTGCATAGGAGTCCTACTTGTACCACTTTTATCGCCTCTTTTAGGAAGTTGATGTTCGGATAGATATGCATCATTAAGTTCGGGTCGAATATTTGCTCCACTTTGTTTTGCTGGAAATGATACCACGCCTGTTGTGTCCATAAATAACAAACACAAAACGGTTAATATCTTTGCACGCTTTAGTTGGTCAGCACGTAGTATTTAGCATTATACCGAACTCGTTTATGTCCCATCCGACCATAAAGCTTGAGGTAAGAGTATTTTTGTCATTTAACAATTTTCTAGCAAGTTTTCAACAAGTATTGCATAGTTTTTAAGAATAATATGCAAAATAGGACTTTTTAAATAATAATAACCAAAAATAATAAATAATTCTTTTGGTTAACCGGGTCGCCGTGTCAACATCAAATACACGTCGTTTTCGGCTTCGTGTAAACTGTAGAGTTTTGGGTTCATGTTTGGTTCAACCTATGAATCCACTCATAAAATTTAAAGGGTATTTTTGTCATTAACAATTTCCCAGCAAGCTTTTAACAAGCATTGCAATGATTGCATAATCTTTTAACAACTTATGCAAATTTGAAAGTAACAATATCCAAAAACAAATGAACTTTTTTTTGTTAGACGGGTCGTGTTCGTGTCAACCATGAATACATGTATCGTGTTAGGTTTCATGTGAGGTTCAACCTGCGAACACGACCCATTTAGCAGCCTTGGTGACTTGTAAGGTTGCCTTAATGTCCGAGTGGCCTATGCATGCATTCTCAAAGATAAAATGTTCTAAAAATAAATAAAAGAAATGTTGCACTTAATATAGCGACTAAGCTGTCGGTATATTCTGTAGTTTTGCTTCTGTTGTTTTCCATTCCAGTAACCACTTCAAGAATTAATACACCAAAACTGTAAACATCCACCTTTTCGGTTAACTGACCATGAGCTAAGTACTCCGGAGCCATATATCCTCTATTAATAATCACAACAAAGTGAATAAATTAGCTTATTAGTTAAAACTTTAATAAAAGTAAATAAATTACTACTTACAATGTTCCTGCAATGGCAGTGCTGATGTGGCTCTTATCGTCTTGAAACGATCTTGCCAACCCAAAATCAGCTATTTTAGCATGAAGCCTCAAGTCTAATAAGATATTAGAAGCTTTAATATCTCTATGAATAATCCGGCATTTGTTGTTCTCGTGGAGGTAAACGAGACCTTCCGCAGTACCAATAACGATCTCGAATCTCTTCTCCCAGTTTAAGGCCTTCCCTTTTGTTGCATCTACAAAAATTTATAAATTCACATATTAAAATAATAATAATTAGCCAGATAAAGAAGGCAAATTGGATTTTAATAATCCCACATTTTTGCAGTTGGTCAATGATAATCTCACCTTAAAAATATGTGTGAAAGGTGGGACCGGTGACAACTATTTTCTAAGGTAAGATTATTATTGGCCAATTGTAAAGAGGTGGGATTATTAAAATCCAATTTTCCGATAAAAAAATGACAATAACTTATGAATATTTAACTTACCAAAAATGAAGCGGTCGAGGCTCATGTTGGGTAGATATTCGTATACAAGAATGCTTTCGGGTCCTGAACAGCTGCAGCCTAACAACCTAACAAGGTTTTTATGTTCAACACTGCTAATCATGTTGACTTCATTATAAAAGTCAACGGCTCGGAATTTGTTGTTGAAATAAAGTCTCTTGACCGCGATCTCTCTTCCGTCTAGAAGAACACCCTTGTAGACACTAGACAGTCCCAAATCCTCCTTGTCCGAGCTTATTAGACTCGTCCCAGTTATCCGTGGCTTTTTCAACAGTGGAGTATTTAAAGTTCAAGCTACTATCATTAAGCATCTTTGACAGTTTCTTGGCATCATAAGATCCTAAAACATTAACCAATCATTAACTCGAATACTACATTTTATGTATGTTGTTACTAATGGTTTAAAAAGTTGACAATATGTTGTATAATGGCTTTTTATACCTTTTCTCTTCTTCTGTATATATCGCTGTTTCCGGATATACAAAACAGCCACCAATGCAACAGTTAAAACCACTAGAGAACTAACAACCGAAACAACAATAGCTATTATCTTCCCTACAAAACAGATGAACCAAAAAAATATATTAGAACAATTTGACATATAAATAGAGGCGTAAACGAGCCAAGCTGCTACTGAGTTACTCAACATTATCTTGTTAGAAGCTTGAACTGAGCCGAACTTCACTTATCAAGCTCACTTACGCTCACGAGTCTAAACGAGCCTTTCTAATATATATATTTCTATTTAGAAAAACCTAAATATATATTTACATAATATTTACTATTACATATAGATTTATAATAAAAATGTATATGTTATAATAAAAGACTTTGTTCACTCATTTGTGTTCGTGAACGTTCTGTAATTTGTTCGTCTATGCTCCTTTTACATATAAGTAAACTAATATATATTTAATAAACAAGCCGAGTCCGAGCTTGAAAAATTAGCTCAAGCTTCAGAACTAAAGCTAAAAACAAGCCGAGTAAAGCTCTTATAAGTTAAACAACCCCAGCTCAAGCCCGGGCGCACACAGGGTTATTCTCGGCTCGTTATGTGAATTACTATATTCCATTACTCGAATCTTACCTTTATTGCTAGAGCTGCTGTTGACCGGTACAGGGTTAAGAAAATCTGTATCTGAATACCTCATAAAACACCCCGTGTTCAACACACGGCCCTCAGACCATGGCCCACATTTAGTTATCATCCTAGACGCGTTCTCCAAACACGCCTGACAAGAACTCGGACTCAAAGTCCTCCAACACTGCGCCAACACATAAACCGACTCATTCCCATTAGCCACCATCATATTCACCCGAGCAAAGTAATCACTATCTCTTGCAGCATTCGTTGCAGCACTTAACACGGCCTGTTTCACCGTACCTTGAAACTTAATATTTTTTCTTGTTGCATTCCCACAAACATGCATGTCATGAGGCCCAGTATACTCATGATAAAAACTATAATTCTGCACGCGCATAAGACACCCGTCGAGGTAGATTCGTGCACCATTGTTTGGAAAGCAAGTGGGAAGCACGGTTCGGGCTTCTGAGTAGCATAATGTGCAGTCTTCTGAAGAGAGATCACCGTAGCATTGGGCCAGCCCATAGTTACTGTCGGCCCCGGTTCCCACAAGTGCAGTTCCATTCAAGGAACTGCGCATTTGAGCGCCGATTATCGTCATCATGTTAACAAAGTTTGGGATGAAAAGTGTCAAGTTGTTTTCTCTTTGGTGGTCACAAGTGATGTTGATTATTTGGGATCTGCCTTCACCTTCTGTTCTTGGTACTACTTGTAATAATAATATTATTATTAGAGTAATGAGAGTTTTAGTTGTGTTTGCTGATTTCTCCATCTTCTACAAAGTTAATAATGACTTGTAGAAGAAAGAGTTTATAGCTTCAAAGGCTGTTCATGAACATAAAAAATAATTATTTTGATATAAGTACATGAAAAATGTAAAAATTATATAAACATAAATATGTGGAAGTTTGTGAGAGGTTGTGCATGGCAACATGGGTCAGTTTTGAGCTTAAACCGAACCAAAACCGATGTTTAGGTTTTTTGGTCTTGGACTTTTGTCGGTTTGACCTTTGGGCTTGTAATATTTTAGCTTGAAAATTTTGGTCCAATATATCAAAGTTGGGCCTATAGAGTTTTGAATTAATCTTTTTAATTAATTATTAATTATTAATGATTTTGGGTGTGAAACTCAAAAATAATGAATTTTAGTCATACATCAAAATATAAATATTCAGACAAGTTTGGTGTGGTTCAGTTTTTGTGTGAAATTCGGTTTGCTTTTAGAGCGAGAAATAACAGAAACAAAACTGTAATTTTCGGTTAATAAAACTGAACTGTCGGTTATTACTTTGTAACTTTGTAGGGTGACTGGGTGAGTGAACAAATTTTTGAGTAAGTGAGAAGCCAACATATTAAAATATTTACACGTACACTTTATTTTACTCATGCATTCACTAGTTGGCCAAAAATATCTTATTTAGTCTATGATTTATAAATAGAATTAGTAGATTCGTGAGTTAGCAATTTAAAAAATGAAACATACTCGAAATCTATTTTAAATATATTAGAAAATCTATATGATTGATTTAAGGGATTAAGGAAAAAAATCTACAATAAGTTATAATTACTAGGAATCCAGTAAATGAAAGGAAATCACAATTTGAATAAAAATTATGCGTAAAGAATTCTTAAGTCAATCTCTGATTTTCCTTCATCTGCTGATTTCACTAGAGTAATATATTATCAAAACCAATATTATGCTACAATATGTATATATTTTCCTAACAGAAGAAAATTTCTAAATGATTTGAAAAATGTAATATATAAAGTCAACAATATTGTTTTCTTTTCAAATAAAGTCAACAAAACCAACATTGGCTAAGTCAACTTCATGATTGTAGGTAGCAAATAAAGTCAAAAATAGGCACCGACAATATTATACCACCATCATTATTAAATTCTTTTTCAAATAACCTTGCTTTTACCAAACACGTCTTGTAATAAACTCCAATTATAAAGGATTTTAATACGCGAGTTAATGTAGATACAAAACTGTCTTGTCGCGCGTGAAATAAGTTTTTTTATGACGATCAAAAATAAATATTATAAAAACACTTGGTAAGAACACGTGTAAAAGTACAAAATAAAACAGCAACACCTAGGACTAAGTTCAAGTCCGAACAAAATAGGAGCAAATAGTTGATAGTAAAAGTACAAAATATAACAACAGCACCTTTGATATACGTGTTGGATGTAAAAGATCTTTTAAACCTAAATAAGTTTATTAAAGTATGAATAAAAAGCCAAAAGTTATCTAAGTTATCATTCTTACTTCGTTTTGGTGTCTTCGAAGACTCGTGATGAGTTGGTTTATAAAGATGGACCGATTTCGTTAGTAAAAATGGTGAAAGAGGTTAAAGTTTTGGGGTTTCTTTTTCAAATCAGAAATCGTGCAAGTAAACAAATACTCATTCAAACGATGTACATTATATATAGTTTTGTTAGTCATTAAAAAAGGGTTGTGAAAAAATAATGTCTACTTTCATAATAATAATAATAATAATGTCGACTTTGGTATTAGTTGTGACTTGTGACATGTTCAGAGGTGTGAATTCAAGTACCTTTTGTTGTTGACTTATTTTTAGGTGCAACTAGTTTATGTGTAATAATTAATTCATAATGTGGTGACGTGTCTTGCAATTAAATTTGTGGGCCCACTATCATGAATACTGGATTACGTTGTGTATAAGGCTAAGGGGTGTGGGGGCTCTAACGGGGGGCGCGAGTGGGGGCTCCAGCCAATCATATTGTGACGTGTGGCAGAGAGAGAAACTGGATAAGATGGGTGATGGAGCCCCCGCTGGAGCCCCTGGCCCTGGTGTGGAGGGGCTCCAGCAGGGGCTCCAGCGGATTTTTTTTTTATTTTTTTATAGATATATTCAAAAAACGTATTATTAAAAAAACTCATAAATTATTAAAAAAACACACATTAAAAAAAAAAATAATATCTAAAAATAAAAAAAAAATTAAAGTACTAAAAAAACATTATTCTTATTCTTCGGCTTGGTCTTCTTCGATCAACCTCTTTCGGATACGTTCCTTTTGCCTTTCCATCAGCATTTGATCGACCGGATTTAGGTTACTGAAGTCTCTTGTAAGGAAGTCCAAATCTCTCATTCGACTTTTTTCCTTTTTGTCATTAGAGACCACCTCCATGGTTTTGTTGAATTTATTGAGGGATTCAACAAGATCGACGATGTTTACGGCTCCCCCCTCAGCCGGTTTTTTCCGCTTGGCGTCCCGTCCCAATGGCCGCCTCCTCGGCGGTGAAGACGTTTCCTCCCCCGCAATGTTTAGGTCGAATCCAACGCGGCAATCCGACGCGGCAGAAGTGCTATACGCTCCAGACGAACTAGTTTTAGTCTGTTTCGGCCCTACTTCCGCATCATGGTCCGGCGCCACCAGCTCAACCCACTTGGAACACCTTTTCAACCTCTCCCACAACTTTACATCGTCCCACGTCTTCACCGTCCCATACCTCCGCAAACACTCATGCTTCCACTCTTCGACAGTGAAATTGTAAACCGCCAAATCATCACTGCCACTTGGTCTCATACGACCGGCGTTCCTGTTGAAAAGATTAGTAAACAAGCCGACAAATTTTCTGATTTCGGACCACCGACCCGAAATCATATCGGCGTTTCGCTCTGTACTCCCAACGAGCGTATAGAACGTCTCCCTAACCTTTGTCCAAAAAACCTTGCTTTTTTGGTAGTCGGCTGCAAAATGAATAATTAAATTAGATTTCCAGTTAACTTTTTTAATTAACTTTTTTTTTAAAAATCATTATTAAAAACGTTAAAACAATTACCGCAACGCCGATCCTCAGAAATGACTATCCAAGCCCGACACAAGGCTTCCTTCTCATCCGATGACCACGGAGTGGTTTTCCGTTTCATCATCGGAGTCGAAGCCGGTCCCGGCCCGTCCGTTGCAAGTTGTTTTTTTCGGTGGACGCGTCTTCTTGCTCCCGTAGCATCACCGTGTGATTCTTGTGTCTCCGGAACAACAAAGTTAGGAGACGGTTGTATGTTGGATTGTTGAAAGCCGGATGTTTCTTGCGACCCCGAAAAAAACATCGATTGGTCTGGTGACGACCATAAATCGTCGTAACTATAACCTGAATCTAGGTTTGGGTACCAATTTCCAGACAGGTTTTTAAAAAAAAGTTTGGAAGATGGGTTGATTTTGGGTTTTTTTTTGAAGTTGTGGTAATTGTTTTATGTGATTTTGGGTGTGGTAATTGTTTTAGGTGATATTGGGTTTATATATAGGAAGAATAAATTTTTTTTATTAAATTAAAGAGCCTAACGGCTCATTTGTGTACACTCCAACGGCTATGTCACGCACCCCAATGCTCCTTTACGCCACCTTTCTCCCGCGACCCACCTTGCGCCTGCTTTGAATTCCGCGCTCGCGCCCCTCTCGCGCCCCTCTCGCCCCCAGGCGCGAGCACCACACCACCGGGGCGCGAGAGGGGCGCGAGAGGGGCGCAAGCGCGGAATTCAAAGCAGGCGCAAGGTGGGTCGCGGGAGAAAGGTGGCGTAAAGGAGCATTGGGGTGCGTGACATAGCCGTTGGAGTGTACACAAATGAGCCGTTGGGCTCTTTAATTTAATAAAAAAAAATTATTCTTATTTTTAGATATTAATGTTTTTTTTTTAATGTGTGTTTTTTTTAATAATTTATGAGTTTTTTTAATAATACGTTTTTTGAATATATCTATAAAAAAATAAAAAAAAAATCCGCTGGAGCCCCTCCACACCAGGGCCAGGGGCTCCAGCGGGGGCTCCATCACCCATCTTATCCAGTTTCTCTCTCTGCCACACGTCACAATATTATTGGCTGGAGCCCCCACTCGCGCCCCCGTTAGAGCCCCCACACCCCTCAGCCTAAAGTAATGGCCGACGATTGAAACCGTAATACATTATGCCTCACACTTCAACTACCATATTTGATTATCAAAAGGTTGTGGGACATGTATTAGCATCTAGCAATCAATAGGTGTGACATGTACAAACTTATATATAACATTGTATTCAATATATAGAGGATACTTTAATTGACGAATTAGTTACCTGGTTGATCAATTTGGTAGATTTATGTTACGGGTTTGATATATTTTCTCTTTTAGTTACATGTTAACAGGACACGGGTGATCCATGTGGTATACTTAATTGGTGATTTATCGTAATGGTTGGTCATGTAAGATTAAGTTATTTGTTATTCATTTTGAAATCGAATAAATTGAAAATCGAATTAATTATTTGGTTTTTAAATTCCATTTTAAACCAAACAAAATCTATAATTTAATTTCAGGTTTCAAAATACGAAATAATCGGATAACAATAATGGTTATTCAAGTTTTAATTACTTAGTCCACTTAATCCAATATTAACAAATAATGGTAAAATATATTTACAAAAATAGTTAAAAAATAAATACATTAATAAAAAATATTTTTCGGTTTATTAGTGCACTTCTTGCATTGGCGGTCCAACCTAACACGAACCTGAACACGACAAGAAAACTATAAAAGACACGAGAACCCGAACACGACCCGCATATTCACCGGTTTACCCGAACTGACTCGTTAGCTAAACGGGTTCGCAGCTTCAACCCGAAACTGATCCAAAACGTTTATACCAAACCCAAACCCAAACCCGTGAAACTCGTGTCGTGTTCGCCTCGGGTCGAAAATTCACAGCCATAATAACTCCATAACACCTCTCAAATTTTAATCAAATCAATAACATCAAACCAAAACTCATTTAATAACATCATGATTCATGAACATATATATATATATAACTCAACAAATTAATAATGAACATACCTTTATGCTACATTTGAATCCTCAAGCTCTCATTTGATTCTGGAACTTGTGGTGTTCTTGATTAATGATTAATATATAATAATGGTGAAAGTGTTGGTGAGATATATATATCTATATATCTATACATATAGTATAGAGTGAGTCAGCCACAAGAGAAGTGGAAGACTAAGCGATTGATGAATCAAGTTAAAGTTAAATGATAACTACGCAATAAGCAAATGAGTTAAGGAGAACTAGAAGCCGATCTTTATGGAATTCAGTATTTGTGTGGGACCCACTTTAAAAAATGTTACAATTATTATAGGCTAGTTCTGTATGTACACCATTTTGCAATTTCTGTATATTTTCTTTTTTCTTTTTAGATAGGCTAGTTCTTATTAATCTTAAGTTCTCAATTATTATCTTTTGGTTGTTGTCGGTCTTATATCATATCTTTTATCATATTTGTTCCTAACAATCTGCGAATAACATGGTTCTAAATTCGTTAGTTGCAGGTTGTTGGGGAAAACGTTTTTGACCGGAAAACTCATATTTTTCCGCAACATTTTTGTACCAAATCTTTGTAACATTGGATCGGACCTTTAGGAACAGTTTTTCTAGTAAAAGTGCTAATTAACGGCGTTAAGATTCTATTATTTGCGGATTGTTGGGAACAAATATGATAAATATGAGATCATTATTAATCAATTCGTTAGTTATGACCGCCAGCGACTATAAAATGATACTTGAGATTAATAAAAACCAATACACCTATCTTTTATCTATATTTTTTCGAGTTTACCTGTGACGAGATTTCAGTTGTTTTAGGTCCGACCAAAAGACCCGTGATGTAGTTTCTTTATGCTAAGAACTCTTTTTTACCTTTTCTATATTTTTAATTTTTTTTTACAAAACTATAAAAAATACATATAAGATTTCTATTTATGCACTATAAAAGACAAATGAAATAATTTATATTCAAAAGAAACGAAAAGTGATTATAGTGAAAAGGATAAGGACAATCTTAATAGAACTTAAAAAACTATCTTAATATTTAAACTAGAGATAAATAGTAAATAACAAATAATATTTTAGAGAGAGTGAAATTTAAATTATAGTTGTCATAAAAATTCATAAAAGATGTATAACATCAAACGTTTGAAATAATGTAAGTGGATATTTTCATTCCAATTAATGCCCAAATAATAGTCTTTTTTCTTTCCTTTCTTTAATAACCAACGTGTCTAATCCTATAACAACTACGGATAAAATTTTCTCTTTCAAGACTCGAACTCATTATCTCCATATGAAGGAAACCTTTAGGGAAAACCGAAAAACCTCCGTAACCGCCCCACAAAAGTGGCGATGGCTAAATGTCGAAATCATACTGCGTCGACAAGTTAAAAAAATTGTATTTAATCCCAAGTTGATATAATACCTATCTTTATTAGCAATCAATCCGATTGAGACTCAAGTTCAACTTTGAATATTGAATAAGAGTAAAAATAGAAACTACTTGTTGTCTTTGTCAAAGTCAATTTGCGTATGAACTGATTATCCACACACCTTAATTATAGTTTTTTTTAATGTATAAATTTAGTTAAATAATTTAATTAGCATTAAAATATTTTGTTAGGTGTAGATTTATCATCCTATAAGTAAAACCAAATTCTAAAAGTCAATATGCAAGTTTGATGTGCTACACGTTTTGTCACGGGTTAATTTTATAATTAAATAACATTTCATGTTTGACACGATAATATGTGTGGACGTATAACTAGTAAAGCAGTAAAGATCCAGACAAACATATACAATACTTTATCTATTCAAATTTTTAATTGTCGTGAAGAAAAACGTATCTTCAAGAAGATGGTGGTTATGACACGAAGAACAAAGATGCTAACGAAGAAATGGAAGCAAGGGTTGGTGGAAAATTATTTGTTTGTGATCAATCCAGTAAAATCAATGCTATAACACTGTTGAAAGCTGAATCATACCAATGATCCGTTCAATTAAATGAGAACTAGACAAACGGTCTGCATCACATTTTAAAGTATTAGTTAATAGATAATAACACGACATGGGTTTAACTTTAAGGGAACCAGACAAAACCCTTAATGAAAAACCATCGATCTCGTCTCCTTTCTCACCTAGCCGATTTCTGTAATTGCGTCTTGAAGCTGCTAAACTCTCTGCAAGTTAAAATTAAGAATCATTATGCATTTTTATCAAGGGCATCTAGAAGTGTTTTTAACTTATTGAACCTAATGTATATTTTTTATTAAATAAAAAATGTTATTAGATTAAAGGGTGAAATTTTGGTATTAGTAGAAGTACTTTTTTATTCTTCAAATCAACAGTCCATTCATCACGGACCCATGTCTACTTTGGACTTTTTGGAGTCTTCTAATGGCTATGTAATTTGTAATAGGCAAGATTACCAAAATAATCAACTTTGACCAATATTTTTAAAAAATAAATTATAAAACTTAGCCAATCCTAAAAGACATTTAAACTGAACTAATCAGGATTCGTCAAGTACGAAGGCGTCTAAAGCCTTAGCCATCACTCTTTGGACTATGAAGTCATGAAAAGTGACTTTGAACAAATCAAAAACTGTTACGTGTCTAAAATCGGCTAAATTTAGCCTACAAGTCTTAGCCGCCTTGTTGTAGGCTAAAAAACGGACGGCTGCTTAGCCGTCGTCTCCTTTTTTAGTCGCTAAAAAAGGAAAAAGCGACTAAAAAACGATGGCGGCTAAAACTTGTAAGCTAATTTAGCCGGCTTTGGAGACGTGACAGTTTCCAATTGGTCCAATGTCACTTTTCATGATTTTCAATGCTGAATAAGTAACAGCTAAGGCTTAACTGCCTTCCGTATATTTAGCCGCCTTAGAGTATATGGCAAATCCCGATTGACTCAGTTTGAATGCCTATTTAGTATTGAGGTTGGAGGCAAAATTTGATAAGTGTTTATTAACTAAAAAAAATGATGAAGCTTGATTATTTTTATAATATTCCCTTTGTAATGTGTGGTTCAAAAGTCTTCCACCGTCAACAAAACCTGCTTCTAGAAACTCTTTGGGTCGTCAACTCTACATCTACATACTACTTACGTTGCTTTCCTAGTTTTTTTTTGTCTTCACCGAAAACATTGTTTGGTTTATAGGAAAATTAATTTTCAACATAATTACTTTATTTTAACTTCATCTGCTTGATAGTTGATGAAGAAACACGGATCCGATCTTCGGGTATGGGTCCTGGATCCAATGAGTCCACAGGGTAAAGTATGATAATTACAACTAGGATTGAGTATGACTTCTCAAAGTCCAACGACCAGAACCTGCAAAACAGACACCGTGAGTCTCGTTACAGGAAGGACAAGAGGGGGGTCTTCCTGTAACCACCCTCCAGCGTGAGAATCAGTAACGTTCGTAGATGGAGAAAATACTGAAGTAAACAGACTAAGTGTAGTCAGAATGTAAGTGAGTGAATGAATACCTCATACCGCTTGACAAGGTATTTATAGCCGAAGGATGTAGGAAGGTGACTGGGCCAGTTGTCCTCTTCTAGAAGATCTTTAATAACCGCCTGGACGCGTGTCCTTTTATGATAGGTTGAGCTATACGTCCTATGTGCATGGGTATAACAACCCGGACACGTGTTGCCCAATGATAGGACGGATCGCACCCTGGCCATGTGCATGGTTATAACAACCTGGCCAGGTGTCCTTTGTTCATTGGCTGGTAGGTCACGTATTCCTCACGTAACAATCGTGGATATTCTTCTAGAAGGTAATTGGTAGGTGACAGCTGTTCCGCTGGCACTTCCCCTCGATCGTTTGGGCGGACTGATGTCCTATCCTGCGGACGACTTTCGAGGGTGCAAGGATGCTTCCGCGCTTGTCATGAGGACATTCTTCCTCTATCGTGATACGCGGGTGATCCGTATGCCCCGCGGGTGGCTTATTAGAGGTTCCTCTGTGACCCGCGGGTGGTACTTAAGGGTATTTGGGTCTTTTTGGTACCCTACCTCTATAAGTCCCCCCAGTCCATTGTTTCTTCCGCGTGAGGTCTTTATGCGGGTGAAATTTTGGACTCTAATGAGTTTTGGGGATTTTTGAATTTCGAAGTTTAGGTAACAATATCTTCTGTTGGTATGGATAATCATGAAAAAAGGACAAGTTGACCACTCGCAGGCGCGTGAATAGATGATGGGACGTTTTTTACGGCTGTCACTGTACCCGACTGTGCAGCTTTTTCTCTTTTTCGAATTTCCCGCGTGACGTGGCAATCACTAATTGGGCGATGATCTTCTCTCTCCACTGTTCATATCCCATCGCATTAATTGCGATGAGTATAAATAGTGAGAGATATCTTCTAGTTGAAGTTTTATCGCCTTTATTCCCTGATCATCTTTTTGCTTTTTCTCTGATAAAGCACTGAACTTTCTTATAATCCTTTCTCTAAATTCATCTGCAATGTCGAATGTTCAGACTGAAGTTGATGAGATAGAGATCTCTTGGGACCATTCAGAATATGAGAAGCTACTGGAGACGTATGGCATTCCACCGGAATGGGAACCAGAATTGCCTTCACCGGGTTCGATAGCCAGTCTATCTCCTCCTGGGAAAATGGCTGTCTATGCCGATTACTTTACATGTGGGAATTTCCGTCTTCCTTTGACGAAATTCCTTATGAACTTGCTAACCGCTTATGGGATTCATTTGTCCCAACTACATCCACGTGCTATGATGCGAATCCGACACTATGAATTTGTCTGTATAGCACGGGACTTGGTGCCACATGTTGATCAATTCCCCGTTTTCTACCGTCTTTCCATCCGCGATGGTTGGTATTCCTGCCATGGATTTTCTGACCGAAGTATTGGATATGAGGTCGAGAAGGTGTCTTCCGATTGGCGTTGTAAATTTTTTTGGATTTCTGAGAACATGGTACCCGTTGTCATGGTCCGTCGTCCGGTCAACTCTCGTCTTCCGGACGTTGCTACAAATGCTCACGAAGGTCGTGACTGGTTCCGTAATCTAACGATGGAACCAACGCCGATGCGGGCACTACCAGAAGAAGCTTTGGTGTGGGCAGGCATGAGTCGCTTATGGGCCTCAGAATTTATGGAGCCTATTTTTGTTGACTTATATGAACGTAAGTTATCCTTACTGTTTTTCCTTCTTTGGCGATGTATTCTATTATTAAATTTTTTATCTCCTCAGGTCGAAGTTCGATGTTCAATGCCCTTTTTGAAGATAAGGGTTGTGTCCGACATGGCATCCGGGATGCCGGTGACATGCCTATTCTTGAGAAGACTAAGTCCCGCTTCCATTTTCCAAAGAAGGTGCGGGCTGAGCCTATTGTCTCGAACGCCACCTTTGAAACAGGTGCGTATGTTCTAAACCCTGGTCCGGTTTTTGCTATTACTTCTGATGGGACGATCGCCATTTTATTGTCGAGTGATGATGACGGCGATAGTTCTGACTTCTCAATCTCCCAAGGAGAGAGGGAATCTGATGACGATACACCTGAACCCTCTTCTGTCTCCCATTTGTTGGCAGAATTAGAGAAAAAGAGAGCTTTTATGGCTTTTCAAGCAGGACAAGCAGGCGGCAAGACTGCGGAAACTGAGGCGGGATCTTCGAAAAAGAAACGAAAAACCCATCGTCCTAAGAAGCCACAGTACAGTCTTGCCGATCGTATTGACATAGTGGAAGGTATACATTAATCTTTTTAAGTATTATACTTTTATAAAATGTGTATCTAAAAGTAGCTTTTGTTTTTGTAGATCCACTGATCTTTGGGGAAGATGTCTCTGAGAAATTGCCTACACCAACTCTTCAAACTGTACATCAACCCTCTCCTTCTCCAGAGAAGCATGTGGAGGATAAGCCTCCGACTCCTCCTAGCAATATTAACGCGGAGGATCAACCATCCTCAACTTTGGTAGAAGAAAGAGTGCCAACCCCTCCGATTGATACTGCCATTGTGGAGGGAACTAACGTCCAGTCTGAAACTGATACTCGTTTTAACTATCTTTTTCAGGCTGGGGGTGGTACTGGTGGTCAGCAGGACAATCCTGCTGTTAATGAAGAGGGTTATAGGACTGAGGAGTCTCTTCCCAATCAGCCTTTTTCAACCCCAGCTCGCCTTAAACCTTCGGGTTCTCGTTACTACGGGGATACGAGCCTGGGTGATACACATGAATTGTTTGTCCCTCCATGGGGCATTACTAACGGGTCACGGTTCTCCCATCCTAGAACGTGTATGGATTTCGTTGAACACTGTACGCCACCTACTGAAATGGCGTATCAACGCGATCTTTCCCGCCATGACCTACATACCAATGTGGCCTACCACCTAGCTAATGGTTTAGCCGGTAGCCAGGAAGTTCTAAGTGAGTGGCGTACCTTAGGCGGGAAAGTGGGAGAGGCCCAACGGGCCACTAAGGCTGCCAAGAAAGAGGCTGAGGAGTATCGCATTGCTGCCCAAACTGCTAAGTGGAAGCAGGCTGATGCGGAGAATGCCCTCAAGAGTGAGCAAGACCGCAATGCTAGTGCAGCGCGCCGATGGAAAGAAGCTTGTGAGAGGCAAAATGCCATTCGCGAAGCTGATCGGGCAAAGGCTCAAAAGGATAAAGACGATTTAGCCCGCGCTCATGAAGTCAATTCTCGTTGGAAAATCAAGTAGCCCTTCAGGGTGCCCGAATTCATGATCTTGAGGCGGAGCTAAAGTTGCAAAAAGAGCGAGTCGAACTCAAAGACCAGAGTGCTGCTGATATTCAGACTGCCTATAACTCTCTTCTTCAAGCCCATGAGGAATCCATCGCGGAATCAAAGGAGTTCCGAGCACGGGCGGAACGTGCGGAGCAGGACCGTCAATGGTTCCTTACTCGGGGCGTTGATGCTGTAAGTTATTCTTTATTACTTGTTCTCTTACTCTCATTCTTTTGATACTAAGAACTTATGTTTTTGTCCTAACAGGTCGTCCGCCATATCAAAGGAAGTAATGAGCTGAATGATAGTTTTGCCAATGTGATGGTTGCCTCCTCTTCACTTGGGCGTGTGGCGGGCTTTCATGAAGGGATGAATTATGCTCAGAGCAATCGTACATTTAAAGATCATCCACTTCATGGTGTAAATGTTAAACAAGATCGTGCTAATCGGGTTAAAGAGCATGATACTTTGACCTTCCCTTTACAAGATATGCTCCCGGAACTTGCTTCCGCAGATGACGGCTTGCAACTTTTGAAGATCTATCTTGGTGAAGAGTCTAAGGATGATTCTTCGGAAAATATTTCGTTAAAGGGTTCGGAAGACCCATCAACCTCGAATCCTTAGGATATGTGATGGTCGGGCAAAAGTCGTGTATATTATTATATTATGACAGAATTACAAATTTTGTCCTTTAAAATAAGACGAATTACGGTTCGTGTCCTTTTTTTAGTTTCCTTGCAGGCGGTGTACTTTAAACTTTTTTTTCCTACAAGTTTTGTCCTTTACGCTAACTGGGTTAGAAAAAGTCAGTTAAATGCCCTCACGTGAGGCGCATGTGAGGGCATTTTTGTCTTTTCGTCTACCCTGCAACTTCTTCATCCTCTTTCTTCTTCATTTTTGTTCTTGCATATATTGTTCTGTGTAGATCTTGCTGCATTGATACCACATGCCACACCCCATCACCAGCCCCCATTTTCTCACTTCACGGCTCCACCACCGTCGCCCCTTCCAATTCCGGCCACACATCCGAGGATTTCGCATACAAGCTTCGCACATGGGATGCGAAATCCCCAGTTTCGCATGGGATGCGAAATACCCAGTTTTGCATGGGGTTTCGCTTGGGAGTTTCGCTTCCCGATGATTCGCGTGCCGGGATTCACGCGAAATGGGTTTCCAAATATGGCTCGATAGGTTCATGTGGGGTTTGGATCTGGGTTCTTAATGGTTCGGTCTTGCGGGTTAACTAGCCAGCCGACGGGTTCGAATAAGAGATTCACCAGCCCATTTAAGGTTCACATGGTTTAGATCTTGTTTAGTGGGTCGCACCTCGGGTTTCGTGACTGACCACTGTTCACCGGAAACGGGTTTCCAACTCGCCGGAATTTCCAACTAGCCTTAAGATTGTCATCCATTCCATCTGTCCGACCTGCTTTCTCTCTCCCTCCATGTGCGATGTGATGTGTCCCTCTTTGTTCTCCACCGTAGGCAGTCATTGCCAACTGTTGCCGGGTTTGATTTTGGAACCCTAGTTGGCGGTGGTGTGGCACGGGGGATGGACTTCTAGGCGACGGTGGGTGTTGAAGGTATGTTTTTATCCATTCCTTTCTACCAGTGCCACTTTAAGGGGAACAAGATATCCCGATGACGGTGGCGGCGATTTTGTGCGTCGGTGGGACTGGTAGTCCAGTAGGCTTGGCCCCAACTGTGCTGGGTTTGATTTTGAAACCCTAGGTGGCGGTTGTGGTGGTCTGATAGGATGTTGTGGCAGTTTCAGAATCGACAATTTCAAGAAGCTAGAGGTATGAATTCTAGAACCCTAATTTTGATCTAAAACGGAATTGAGATCTGCAAAAATGAAGAAGAAAAGAGGAAGAAGAAGTTGCAGGGTAGACGAAAAGACAAAAATGCCCTCACATGCGTCTCACGTGAGGGCATTTAACTGACTTTTTCTAACCCAGTTGCGTAAAGGACAAAACTTGTAGGAAAAAAAAGTTTAAAGTACACCGCCTGCAAGGAAACTAAGAAAAGGACACGAACCGTAATTCGTCTTATTTTAATGGACAAAATTTGTAATTCTGTCTTATATTATTTGTTTAATTTTAGTTTAAATATTATGTGAACTTTTTTACTTCAAGCGTGTTTATGTGTTTCATGATACTTGACGTTAAGGACGCTTATCGGGATGAATTAAGGGCTTGGACGAAGATATAGAAGACTCATGATGATTGGAACGCTTTCCTATGCAAAATAAATGAAGAAAATAAAGAAAATTCTGTCAGACACTTTTAGCGCGGTGCTAAAAGGTCCTGATGGTGATGTCAGCGTATCTCTAAGATCATCAGAATTTTGAGTTTTTAACGCGGCGCGAAAATCACACCCCTGGGATGTTAGCGACGCTCTAAGATCCTCCTGACGGGAAAAATAACCCTAACTTTGATATAATTAGTTTTTCAGCCCCCATTCGACCTATCCTTCATTCCTCCAACCAAGTACAAGCCCTAGGACGATTTTCCTCCATCCCGAAGCCTCCGGTTCATCCGTTCATCGCATGCTTTCATCTTCTCATCAGATAAGCGAATCCTTCGTGATGCCGATGTCAGGCTAAAACCATTGTATTCACTTTAGGCTAGGGTTTTGTGTAAACTAACTTTGATCAGATTCTATGTTTTGAATGAGTATGAACTTGATTGATTGTTTTTAATCTTGTTTTACATTATGAATTGATTGTTTAAACAGTTTATGATTTGATTATCAAACTTTGCATCACTTATCTGGTTGTGTTCATCACATGTAGGGTTAGCTCTTATGTTATTGAACCAGTAATCGTTATTTATTGCTTAAAATTGGTTTTCATACATTAAACTGGTAATTGGGTAAACCGGAGTTCAGTTGTGTCAACAATTCGGTTAGGGTATCGTTTGTCCTCACAACCCAACTGTTAGGTTTAGTAATTACTGCGCAATTAATATTAAAGAATCTGTAATTAGTCGGTTATCACTTTACCTGAACCTGAAGTGAATCTTCTCTCATAATTGTTTACAGCTTTAAAAGTAATCGTGTGTTCTTATAATCATCTTTACAAACTACTTGACATCGACTGTCCGCTTTAGTTAATTAATTAATAATCATGAACTTTACTTGCACTTTCCACTGATTCCCTGTGGAGACGACCTTACTTACCCATACTAGTTATAGGTATTTAAGTTTTATAAATACTTGTTTTTTATTAGAGCACGACATCTACATCAAAATGGCGCCGTTTCCTGGGAATCAACGCGCAAAGTGCTAGTTTAGTGTGTTTGTTTACTGTTAGTTTTATTTTATTTTTGTCAGTTTTACGTTTGGTATTTGTGTGTTTCATGTGTGCAGGTAACTCAGGATGACGTGGAGTTGGGTCTCTGACCCACATGAAGGATATAAGGCCGTGGAGGACGATGACTCATACCGTACACATTCATATCATGGCCCACCTTCACCAAACTCTCAAGGCTTTTACAAGTCGGATAACCAAAGGAGCTTCAAGCAGCAGGGTCGCAACATGGGGTACCAAAATTATTCATCACCTCAATCTGATTATATGGGTTATTATGGGTCAAAAACAGGTAACCATGAAAACTCGTATCAAAGCAATTCTCAATTTCAGAAGAGAATTAATTGTTACCAGTTTGAGGATGATTCGGAGTATGATAGTGAAGGGCCCGATACGCCAAGTTTTGTAAGTTATCAAGAGGAGGATTACTACTACTTCCATGAACATCCTCAACCAATATACGAGGAAGTCCCTCAATATCATAATCATGGTGGTACCTATCAAAGAATATATCAGCAAGATCAAGAAGTTTCCCCGGGTAACAAAGAAGAGTCTTGGAAAGACGTTATGGATTTTCTGAAGCAAATGAAGAATAATCAAGAGACTCATAATAAAAATCAAGAAGCTCAAAATAAGGCTTTAAATCAAAGGTTAGATCTTCAAGAAACGTCTAATGCTGCCCAAGATGAACTGATGAGTCAACTTTTAGAAGAGGTAGCTCAAATTAAACGAGAACAAGAGAAATTGGTTTGTGGTGCTGTGGTGGATGATGAAGTGATAGAAGAGGATCTTGATCAATCAGAGAATGAAGTGGAGGATGTGGTTGGGGAGACTAATATCACACCAATTCCTCTGGTTACTGAAGAGCCATTAAATGCAACGGTTATAGTTGCTGAGGATGAAGTTGAAGGAGATGATCCAGACATGTTGGAGCATAGAACTGAATGCCTAGACCCAGATGAAAAGATATTATTAGAAGAAGCAGAGACTAAGATAGTTTTAGATCATCCTAATAATCCTTCATTACACATTATTCAAATTCATAAAGTTGGCTATGCTGGTTTGAACTCGAAGAAAAGGAAGGTGGAGTTAAAGGATATTGGGCAAATTCATAAGAAATGGGCCCATATTGGTTCTACTGACGTGTCAACAGCAAGGAAGAAGATGTGGACACAACACCTCAACTACCGAGCATACATGGGGAACTCGGTTGGAAAATGTTCAATTCGCCACCGATCAACATTTGATGCTTCGAAGATAAGAAAGAGTGTGTGGGCTCAACGTGTTTACTACCGAGCATATGCTGGAAATTCTGAAGGTAAATATGCATTTACACCAGCTCGCTTTGGTTTATCGTACATGCTGAACATGAAGAAGGAAGTAGAACCGAGGTGTGTCAACTACCGAGCTTTTATAGGAAACTCAGCAGGTAAATGTTCCATGCGACCACCATAACCGCCAAATCAGGTAACGGTCTGGCTGAAGACCTTAACAAAAACTTAGCGCTAATCGGGAGGCAACCAGGATTTTATTTTCAATTTTTATTTTATTTTATTATTATTTTTTTTGTAGTTTGTTTAACCGTTTTATTTCAAGCGTGCCATTGTAGCAAAAGTCAAATGTGGGGATGTCACACATGGAAAAGTCAGAGTTTGCAATGTTTCGGTAAAGAATCATCTTAACATGAGTTGCAGCTACCCAGGGTGCGTTCATACTTTTCTACGGTTGATTCAGGTACGTTTATATTATGTTGTATTTAAAACTTTGTGGGTGTAGTTTCCTATAAACCCTCATGAGACCTCACTCGTCCACCCGGGATACCGGGGGGTTTAAAGGGCTTGTTGCATATGCTAAATGCAATCGTGATTCCTACGAAAGTGAGTTAGGTCTTTTAACAATTTTTCTAGTTTAACAAATTTAATTATGAAATTTATATAACTTGGCTTGGTAATTAAAATTAACGGTTTTGCAAACGGTTTAAAAGACCTATCCTAACAGTTGTGAGAAGCGTGCTTCTACACGTGTGAGAGTTTGCAGATATTGTGGAGTGAATTGAGGAGCCGGGTTTGTTGAGCGCAACCAAGAGTATATTTGAGTGGCTTATTTTTCTTATCAGGTGATTTTGTTTTCATAATTCTTTTTGTTTTATTAGTTTTATTGTTAAAAGTGTAATTGTATAGTTGTATAATTTCTAGGATCATCACATTAAGCCCGGTTTTAAAATTTATAATCAGTCAATTTTAACCCCGTCCTCATTAATGTTCTTTTAAATGCTAAATTTTAAACATTGAGGACAATGTCAACCTCAAGTGTAGGGATGGGGAAAAATTAAATTTTTTGCCTTAGAGTGCCTTGATTGTGCGCAAAAGCCAGAATTGTAAATAGTTTATTGCCATTATTAATGCCAAGTAGAGGTCTTTGGTCATGATCAGATTTTAAGCTTCTCGAAAGTCTTCCCATGCAAATGTTTTTCAAAAAGAAAAATAAAATGGACCGTTTAGATGGGGATAACGAGTCATGGGGACAGGTACACATGTTTATATCGGCAACCTTATTCCTCCGGTACGTGTGTGAGTTGAACACATATATATAATACACATATAATACATAGTATATACACATGTCATACGAGTGCCATTATAGAGAGTAACCAGTATGTCCATGATATCTAGAACTTGGTTGTCTCATGCATTTCGAGATCTTAATACCACCACCTGTATGGAGAAATAGGACTGTAGAAACCCACATTATAATGGCCTTTACATATAAAAATAAAAAAATAAAATAATACTCCCTACCCTACATTATCCCTTAGGAGCCAAGTTTGTGCCTTTTCCTTTTCGTTTGTTTAACCCACATTACAAGCCGTTTTTTCCTTGGCCTTTATTATTTTTAACCCTGTGGATGAAATTCGGTATGTCAAAAGTTATATATAAGTTGTTTGTCGATCATAGTACACAATGTATGTATGTCTCGATTCAGTGGTTTGTATATATTGACGTTAGTATTTGTCAAAAAAAAAGTTGGAAAATCAAAGAAAAGCTCAAAAAGAGTCATGTTTGAGTTAGTGTTGTTTGTAATAATAGTGAGTGAGTTGTTTGTTTGTTTGAATAAATTGGGTTTCATCCACCATAAGTCACTAAAAAATCCACTTCCACACCCTAACCTAAGCCACAGCAAAACCCTTAGTTCTATTCTCTATGCAACCGGTGGTTAATGGGTGGAGATATGACTTGCTTCCAAGCTTATTACATTGTGTTCATACTTGGTATAGAGGGCAGAGAGATACTAGCACATTTTTTGCTGGTCCAGATATTAAACCGAGAGGAGAGATATTATATTACGAGGGGTATGAACATGTGTGCCTTAACCGGAAACAAAGTACACTTGTTTGGGCGGTTCCATAGTTTTAAATTGTAACATTAAATTATTTGGTGGGTTATCAACCTTGACAGTGTCAGTTCTTGGGAATTGGGTATGACCTTATACCTCACTAGTATTAATCGTGGTAATTTATGAATTATCGATCGAGGTGTATGTGTTGCATGAGAGTTTGCTTGAGGGCAAGCAAAAGATAAGTGTGGGGATGTGATGGTCGGGCAAAAGTCGTGTATGTTATTATATTATTTGTTTAATTTTAGTTTAAATATTATGTGAACTTTGGTACTTCAAGCGTGTTTATATGTTTCAGGATACTTGACGTTAAGGACGCTTATCGGGATGAATTAAGGGCTTGGACGAAGATATAGAAGACTCATGATGATTGGAACGCTTTCCTATGCAAAATAAATGAAGAAAATAAAGAAAATTCTGTCAGACACTTTTAGCGCGGTGCTAAAAGGTCCTGATGGTGATGTCAGCGTATCTCTAAGATCATCAGAATTTTGAGTTTTTAACGCGGCGCGAAAATCACACCCCTGGGATGTTAGCGACGCTCTAAGATCCTCCTGACGGGAAAAATAACCCTAACTTTGATATAATTAGTTTTTCAGCCCCCATTCGACCTATCCTTCATTCCTCCAACCAAGTACAAGCCCTAGGACGATTTTCCACCATCCCGAAGCCTCCGGTTCATCCGTTCATCGCATGCTTTCATCTTCTCATCAGATAAGCGAATCCTTCGTGATGCCGATGTCAGGCTAAAACCATTGTATTCACTTTAGGCTAGGGTTTTGTGTAAACTAACTTTGATCAGATTCTATGTTTTGAATGAGTATGAACTTGATTGATTGTTTTTAATCTTGTTTTACATTATGAATTGATTGTTTAAACCGTTTATGATTTTGATTATCAAACTTTGCATCACTTATCTGGTTGTGTTCATCACATGTAGGGTTAGCTCTTATGTCATTGAACCAGTAATCGTTAGTTATTGCTTAAAATTGGTTTCCATACATTAAACTGGTAATTGGGTAAACCGGAGTTCAGTTGTGTCAACAATTCGGTTAGGGTATCGTTTGTCCTCACAACCCAACTGTTAGGTTTAGTAATTACTGCGCAATTAATATTAAAAAATTTGTGATTAGTCGGTTATCACTTTACCTGAACCTGAAGTGAATCTTCTCTCATAATTGTTTACAGCTTTAAAAGTAATCGTGTGTTCTTATAATCATCTTTACAAACTGCTTGACATCGACTGTCCGCTTTAGTTAATTAATTAATAATCATGAACTTTACTTGCACTTTCCACTGATTCCCTGTGGAGACGAACATACTTACCCATACTAGTTATAGGTATTTAAGTTTTATAAATACTTGTTTTTAATTAGAGCACGACATCTACTTAAATATGCTTAGATGTTTGATACTTGTAATTTTCCTTTTCTCTTTTTGTAATTATGTTTTGAATAATTAATGAGAAAAAGCTTTTTGACTTTTGTGGACATTCAACTGTTTGAAGAAAATATCTCTAAAAGATATTTTTGAAATTTACAAGTTTTTGAAATGTTTAAACGTTTGGATAACTATGATGACGTGGCGGAGAGAGAAACTCATTGAAGACAACTGACAAGACGTGGAGAAAGCCGGTGACAGCCTGTTTGCATTATCTTGAAATTCCCGCCTGACGTGTCAGCCATCTGGCGGTCCGCGGTTTCTCTCTCCTCTGTCACTTTATGGATCGCATTAATTGCGATGGGTATAAATATAACCCTTGCGATTTCCATTTAATCTTTATCGCTTTCAGATTTCTTCCAAACACTCTAGACTTTCCAACCTTCTCTGAGATTTCTTCTACTTTTCTGAGATTTTTTCATCTTTCTGTTATTCAAATGGCTAAAGAAAAGAAGAGTAACCCTACTATCAACGAGGTTGAAGTCTGCCTTAAAGAAGAGGATTATAATGACGTTGTAAACGTATACGGATTGATGAAGGAATGGGAACCGTAGCGTCCTGCTAGTGGTTCTATTGCCACTAGTCCTCCCCCAAAGAAAATGGTTGTCTATGTGGACCATTTTACAACGGGGAACTTCCGGATTCCAATTACCAAGTTCGTTGAATCGATTTTGACAACTTATGGGATTCATCTTTCCCAGATCCATCCGTTTGGGATGTTGAGGATTCGACATTTCGAATTCTGTTGCCAATCTCGCAACCTTGAACCGACTGTCGGCATGTTTGCCGTGTTTTATAAAATGACTTTTCGCGATGGATGGTACAATTTTGCATCCATCGAGAAGAGGACCATAGGTACGGAGTGGCTCCATAGTCTCCATGGCTGGAAGCCAAAATTTTTCTGGATCCGAGAAGACGTCATTCCCTTCAAGATGACAAAACACAAGGCGGACGCTTCCATGCCTGTGATTCCCGCCAGTGCTCATGAGGGCCAGGCGTGGTATAAAACGCTAATCTCCACACCAACTCCCCTGCGCCCAATTCACGAAGGGGCGATGGTGAGCGCCAAGATGAGCCGTTTGTGGCCATTACCCCAGTTAGAACCATATTACGATATGACCAACAAGAGTAAGCTTCGTGTTATATCTGTCTTCTCTTTTTGTTGTTGTTGTTTTTTTTTTATTATGAACGCCCAATTTCTGACTTGTTTTATTGTTGGTACAGGTGAAGGTTCCGCCTTCAGCACTTGCGCCGCCCCATCAATAAGAGGGATGCATCCTTTCTTGAGCGCCCTCGTTCTAATTTCGTATTTCCCACAGCTTTCCGCCCGAAACCCAAAGTTTCAGAGGCGATGTATGCCAAAGGTGAGGCATATGTTAAAGATTGCATCCAGAAAGGTGAGGGCATTTGGAAACCTCGACCTATGACTGCTATTACTTCTAGCGGAGTGATTGTACTCTTTTCGTCTAGCGAGGAGTCATCACTTTGCGAAGAAGGTTGTTCAACTGATGTCATCGCCTTCTTATTATGTTCATTCTTTTAGAGATCAAGGAGGCATCAACATGTTCTCACACGCTCCTCAAACTTCTCCAGCTCCTCAGGAGGAAGATCCCACCCCCCCCATCAACCACGTTGGACATTACGTCGGGATTCTACATTCCGAGACGTAGATGTATGTTTCGAATTTTTGCGGGAGTGTCTTCCTCCTGCTGAGAGGGAGCGTCGTCGCCATAGTGTTCGCCAAGAGTTATTGAACTGCCACTCTTACTATGTGGCGAATGCTATTTCCTCCAGCCAAGAGATAACTAGAGATTGGTTGGCGATGAATGAGCAGTGGGACGAGCTGGCGGCCTCTGCAACTGATGCCAAGGAGGAAGCTCTTAAAGTGATGAGCGAATCCCGAGAAGTTCGCCAGGCTCTTGAGGCGGAGAAGGTTGTGCGATCCGCTGCTGAAGAAACCATGGTTGTTCTTCAAAAGCAACTTGAAGAACAAGCCAGATTACTGGCTGAACGAGCCAAATTGATTGAAGCTCTGTAGGCTGAATCGGCGGCCATAGACAAGCGTCTTTCTGATCTTAATGTCAAAAATCGTGACCAAGCTTTGGAGTGCGCTGGTCACAAGATGGAGCTTGTCCGGGCCAAGGCGGATCAAAAGTGGCTATTAGCAGAAGCTATTCCCAAGGTATGTCTTTTGTTTTTCACCATAAATAATCTAAGTATTGAAGGTCAATTAAACATAGTTGTTTTAATAGGTCATCGCTGATGTTCGGGCTAGCGATGAGCTTGGGAATTGTGTTGCTATCCTTCTGAAAGCTTCTAAACAAGGCGGTCGCCAACTGGGCTTCCAAGAAGGTTACCAATTTGGCTCAACTTCGAAGCGTCCTGAAGAGGACATCCTAGCTGGGCAAGACACTGTTGCCATCCTCAAGCAGAAATCGAAGGATTTTGATTCGTTGAAGTTTTCTTTGACGAATCAGATATCTGATCTCGCTGATAAGGAAGACAACATCCAGCAGCTAAAAGCTCTTCTTGAACTTGATGAGGAAGAAGAAGATGCGGAAGATGCGGGAGGCAAGGATGCTGAGCATGATGATGCTGCCACATAAATTTTTTTTTCTTGTAATTGATCCTCTTTTTATCTATGTTGTAATCCCTTTTGAGTAAATAAAGAAAGTTTTTATTCTGCATCCGGTACACTTTGTTTATTTGTCATAATATAAGTGTTCATAGGATCTTCGTTGTGTGTCAATAAAGGATTACAAGTCATAAGTGTCTAAAAATAAAATTTCCATTAGAAAGGCATAAGCCGAATTAAAAGAAGCAAAAATACATAAGTTGTAAACATTCAATTGGGCACGCAGGCAAGAAGAACAAACTATATATAACATTTCTTTAGTTGGGCCCCATTTCAAGTCCTAGGGATCTCAGTCCCATCCAACTTTTCCAACTTGTAGGCCCCTTTAGATAAAACTTTCTGAATTTTATAAGGTCCTTCCCAAGTTGGGGCCAACTTGCCCGGAGGCTTCATTATTGCGGCAGACAAAGTCTCCCGCATCGAATTCACATCTTTGAACCCGCGAGTTATAATATTTTTGCAACTGTCGTTTGTAATTATGCTCGCGGATTGATGCTAGTTCTCTCTTTTCCTCGAGGAGGTCAAGGTTCATCCGAAGTTCATGATCATTATCCTCAATCATAAGAACTCTGGCGGATGGGATACCAATCTCAGCGGGAATCATGGCTTCTGTGCCATATGTTAAACTGAAGGGGGTTTCGGAATTACTGGAATTCCTTTGAGTGCGGAAGGCCCATAGTACATGGGGCAATGCGTCCACCCATCCTGTTCATTTCGTCCCTAATCTCGTCTTGATTCCTTCTTTGATTGTTCGATTGGTTCTTTCGACATGACCATTCGCTTGCGGGTGGGCTACAGAGGTGAAGATTTGAGAAATGTGTAATTCTTTTAGCCATTCTTGTAACCCACTGTCCGCGAATTGTGTTCCGTTGTCACTAACGAGCTCTAGGGGGAGGCCGAAACGACATATGATGAATTCCCACAAGAACTTTTTAACACTCGCTGCTGTTATAGAAGCAACTGGTTTAGCCTCCACCCATTTTGTAAAGTACTCGATGGCTACTATTAAGAATTTGACCCGTCCAGGGGCTTCAGGGAAAGGTCCCATGATATCAATAGCCCATTTTTGGAACAGCCAAGCTGAAGTGACTGGAACTAACTCGTTCTTTGGTCGTAGCGTGTTAGGGGCATGCCTTTGGCAAGAATCGCACTTTCTGATTTCATTAACCGCATCCAAGTGCATCCCCGGCCAATAGTATCCGGCATTCATTAATTTCGCCACGACCATACGCGGGCCAGCGTGAAGACGACCACAAATGTCTTCGTGAACTTATCTGATTAGGTAGTTCGCGTCCTCGGCATCCACACATCGTAGTAATGGTCCGAGGAAGGAACGTCGGTACAAAACACCGTCAAGTATCTGATAGTTCAAGGCTTTGTGCTTTATCTTCCGAGCCACTGCCTTTTCATCTGGAAGTGCTCCGGATGACAAGTATGTTGTTATGGGTGTCATCCAGGATTCTACTCCCGTTTGGATCACTAAAACTTGATGCTGCGGAACAGACGGGCGATCTAATATTTCGATGTGGATGTCTTTGGCAAAATGTTCAAAGTTTGTTGAAGCCAATTTGCTGAGAGCATCCGCTGATTTGTTCTCGCTTCTCTTTATATGAATGACTTTGCAAGAAGAGAATTGGAGCATCAGATCTTTCGCCTGTGACACATATGAAGCCATGATATCATTTTTTGCTTCGTATGTGCCGTTGATCTGTCCCGCAATCAACATGGAATCCACTCGGGCTTCCAAATGCTTAACCCCAAGCTTTTTAGCTATCCGTATGCCCACCAAGAAAGCTTCATATTCAGCCTCGTTGTTGGTACTTTTGAAGTCCAACTTTATGGCATATGTAAACTCATGGCCTTCGGGATTGACTAGCCTGAGGCCTGCGCCACATCCCTCACTGCTAGAAGCTCCATCCGTAAATAAGGACTAAATCTGTCCTGATTCCGGAGGTGCTTGGGGTTGTTGCTCGATCAAACATTCTTTTTCTTTGTGATGTGGGACCTCTGTCACGAAGTCCGCCAGCACTTGCCCTTTGATTGCTGGCCTAGGTTTGTATTCTATTGCGTGTTCACCTAGCTTGATGGCCTATTTGGCCAATCGCCCATACAATTATGGCTTGCTGAGAACGTTTTTGAGATGGTATCCAGTTAAGACATTGATGGGGTGCCCTTGAAAGTACCTGCGGAGGCGTCGTGCAGCATAGACCAGTGCCAAAACCAGTTTTTCTAGCATGGAATATCTTGTTTCTGGATCCGATAGTGTTCTGCTGACGTAGTAGATCGATGTCTGAACATTCTTGCGATCTGTTAGAAGGACAGCCCCAATAGCAATGTCTGAAGCTGATAGGTATAACGTCAAAGGTTCTCCCGCATGAGGTGCTGTTAACGTTGGGAGTTCCATTAAACATTTTTTAACCTCCAAGAAAGCTTGTTCCGCTTCCGCGGTCCATTTAAATTGTGCTTTCTTGAGGCAATTCCTTAGAGTTGAGATGAAAGGATGAGACTTGGCTGCATGATTTGCCAAAAAACGATTCAAAGCAACCAGTCGGCCATTGAGTGTCTGAACTTCCTTGAGGGAAGATGGAGAAGGCATGCGGGCTATAGCTTGAACTTTATCTGGGTTAGCTTTGAAGCCCGCATCCGTGACAATCACTCCCAGAAACTTTCCTTCTTCCATTCCAAATGAGCACTTGGCCGAATTTAGCTTCATGTTGATACCTTTCAAGGTTTCGAACGTCTCTTCAATATCTCTCAACATCTGGTCTTCCTCATCACTTTTTATTACAAGATCATCCATATACACTTCTAAATTCCGGCCAATTTGATCTTTGAACGCTATGTCCATTAATCGTTGATATGTGGCTCCCGCATTCTTTAGTCCGAAAGGCATCATTTTGTAGCAAAAGGTGCCTTGATCAGTGCGAAATGTTGTTTTGTCCTCATCGCCCGCTGCCATGCGGATCTGATGGTAGCCCTTGTAGGCATCCAAGAAGCATTTGAATTTGAATGGTGCTACAACATCAACCTTGAGATCTATTTCGGGTAAGGGATAACAATCTTTGGGACATGCTTTATTTAGATCAATGCACATCCACCATGACCCATTGCTTTTGGGAACAATAACTGGATTAGCAACCCAGGTCTGATAACGAATTGGGCGGATGATTCCAGCTTGTAAGAGGTCCTGGACTTGCTCATTCATTGCTTTTGTTTTTTCCGGACCCATCTTACGTTGTTTCTAATCAATTGGCGTAAACAATGGGTTTACCCTTAATTTGTGTTCCGCAATTGTCCTCGGGACACCGGTCATATCCGCGGGTTGCCATGCGAAAACATCAATATTCTTTGATAATAACTGTTTCAAGAAGGTCCATACTATCTCGGAAATAGCAGGTCCTGTTGTTACAGTTTGATCAGGAAATTTTTTGTTCAAAACCCATTTCTCTGGTTCAGTCTTCACAGTTTTTTTTGGAATCTTGCTTGGTTTTGAGCTCTCGGTTGCAAAGCAGTGCCGGTTAACATGAATTATTGCCATGCCAGTGCAAGTTGGAACTCCTACTGCACCGTGTGCTGTGGATGGATGAGCATTGGAGTCACCAATCGCTTCTCGTCCAAGAATAATGTCATGTTTTGATGTTGCTGGAAGAACCAAAAATTCGAACTCCTTGGTCCTAGAATGAATTCCATCGCTTAGGGTGACTGGGAATGAAATTACACCTCGCGGATGCATTATTTCCCCTCTGAACCCAGATACTGGAGCGTGGATGGGTTTTAATCTTTCTTTTTCTTCGTCAAGCTGTTCAAAACATTGCTCATACATAATGTCCGATGTACTACCGGTGTCGAAGAAGACGTACTGGGAAGGGTAGTGTCCGAATTGGGCAGTGATGATCAAGGGGTTTTTGTTATTTGGGCCTCCCTTGATTCGAGGAAAGATCACTGGCTCATTCTTCCATTCCTCATCATCAGACTCTTTCCTCTTTTTCCCTGTATCGTATCCGCCTTGTATCATATGGAAGTTTTTACTCGGACCCTGGATATCCCGTGCGGGAGCTTTACCATTGTCAGGTTTCCCACCTTTTACCAAGTGTCCAAGTTTTCCAGACTTTACAGCCGCTTCAATTTCATTTTTTAACGTTCTGCATTCATTCGTATTATGACCAATGTCATCATGATATGAACAACGCTTTTTCGGGTCAAGGAATGACCTTCTCGTCAGTGGCTGGGGTTTTCTAAAATTCACATTCTCCGTGGTGAGAATTTTGGCGGGATTCTTTGAAAGAGGAGTCCAATTATTGGAACCTCGATTCGAGGGTCCCGCTTTGTTCTTGTTGCCTATGAGGGATCGTGCATCAAATGGTTTTGGTGCTTCCGTACTTGGCTGAAGTCTTGACCAGATAGGGCCTTTTTCCTGTCTATTTGGTCTCGGAGTTTGAAACTCGACTTTAAATTTTTGCTTTGAGTAACCACTTCTCAATGTTTTCTCAGTGTTTGCATAAACCTTTGCTGCAGTCATGAGATCGTCCCACTCTTTTGGCATTCCATCTCTGCCCGTAAGTGTGCGGACTAAATCATCACATTTGACGTTCTTGCGGAAGGCACCGCGAAGCATGTCTTTACTAATTCCACCGATGTTCAGGCTCTCATCATTGAACCTGGTGATAAAATCTTCTATAGACTCGTTATCGCGACGAACGACATCTAAAATTTCTGATTGGTCTCGAGTATGTTTCTTCTGTTGACTAAACTGTTGAGAAAATTTCTTCACCAAATCGTCCCAGCTAGAAATTTCACCGTCGGGTAACTTTTCGAACCACTCTCTTGCGGCACCTGTTAGTGTCAACGCGAACATGTGACACCAATAGGGAAGCGTCCAACCACTAACACCACCTACTGCCACAAAGTTCTGGAGATGATCACTTGGATCAGTCATACCATTATATTTACCTACCGATGTAGGTATTTTAGCATTAACAGGAAAGGGTGCTGTGGCAATGCTCGCTATGAATTTTAATTTTTCGGCGAAAGCCGCGGGGCGGTATGGTTTGGTAAAGTCTCGTTCAACATTGCTATGGTACTCGGTGTGGCGGACTATGTCATGCGGACGACTGCTTCTTGCCTGTGAGCTCATCCTACTATCCCCGGTATACATACTGTAATCTCCCGGGTAATAAGATGAATCGTAACTATCAAACTCGTCCAAATAGGATGGTATCCATATGTCTATGCGAGGACGAGGGCGTAGCCTTGGTAATTCGCCAAACTCTGGCTCTGCCTATTGGCTGTAACGAATCTGACTTCCTCTCACTATTGGTGGAGGGAAAGGAGATCCCCTAGGAGATTCCTCATAATCCAAAGTGCGAGCGTGAAGTCGTTCATTACGCTTTCTTCGCTCGTATTCAGCCACCAAATTTTGTTGTTGCACGTAGAGCCACTCTTCAGGAGTTAATGCTCCTCTGGATCTAGAATTACGTTGATGAGATCTCGCGATGTCAGAATCGCCTTAATCATTTTCCATATCCAATTCTGGCCGTTTCCGGCTAGTCTCTTCCGTAATTCGTTTTTGACCCAAATTAGAACCTTCCGGTGCCAAGGCACGTCCCATGTTTGTGGGAGTGGGATCGGTTGGTGCCGTAACATTTTCTAGGGTAAAACCCCCAGGTGTTACCTCAGTGATTCGTGCAAAAACATTAAGACCCGGAGGTGCTTCTGTGTTAGTTACACGTGAATCGGGTGCAGGAGTTCCCGTCGGCCCTTCAGGAAGTTTACTCATATCAAACGAACCAAAAAACCAACAGAGACAAAATTATGCAGTTCTAACACCAACACGGATGGCGCCAATGAAGAAACACGGATCCGGTCCCCGGGTATGGGTCCTGGATCTAATGAGTCCACAGGGTAAAGTATGATAATTACAACTAGGATATGAGTATGACTTCCCAAAGTCCAAGGACCGGAACCTGCAAAACAGACACCGTGAGTCTCGTTACAGGAAGGACAAGAGGGGGGGGGTCTTCCTGTAACCACCCTCCGGCGTGTGAATCAGTAACGTTCGTAGATGGAGAAAATACTGAAGTAAACAGACTAAGTGTAGTCAGAATGTAAGTGAGTGAGTGAATACCTCGTACCGTTTGACAAGGTATTTATAGCCGAAGGATGTAGGAAGGTGATTGGGCCAGCTGTTCTCTTCTAGAAGATCTTCAATAACCGCCTGGTCGCGTGTCCTTTTATGATAGGTTGAGCTATACGTCCCATGTGCATGGGTATAACAACCCGGACACGTGTTGCCCAATGATAGGACGGATCGCACCCTGGCCATGTGCACGGTTATAACAACCTGGCCATGTGTCATTTGTTCATTGGCTGGTAGGTCACGTATTCCTCACGTAACAATCGTGGATATTCTTCTAGAAGGTAATTGGTTGGTGACAGCTGTTCCGCTGGCACTTCCTCTCGATCGTTTGGGCGGACTGATGTCTTATCCTGCGGACGACTTTCGAGGGTGCAAGGATGCTTCCGCGCGTGTCATAAGGGTATTAACATATTTTAACTTGTATACTAATTGTTAAAATTTCAAACTATGAGGTCATTCGACTTTCGATAGATTGTTAAATTGTGAGGTCATTCGACTTCCGAAACTTTAAAATACATGTAAGAACGATACGATTGCAGGGTCCCTAGTGACTAGACCCGTTACTTCGTTAGTTATGAAGTGGGTTCGCCTGATTAGATTGTTAAACTTTGAAAATAAATATAAAGATTAACATTACACATTATATATTATTTGTGATACATATGTCAAAAACTGAATAGAATACATATATTTGAATCAATTACAAATTAAATTAACGTATTAAACATGTGAATTAAATAGTGTAATTATATATATAAATAGTGTAATTGCACTACATACAAAACAACTATTTTACATAATTACATTAAATGCATATATAATTAAACTATTTGATTCACATATTTAATACAGTTTTTTAGTTTGTACATTAACTTTCCTCTACGTGTATCAATTGAAGTTGTATTTCCCATATCAAATACTTGACTATTTATAAACTTTATTTATACCAATCAAATTTAAAAGAATAATATGAAATTAGTCAAATATCAATTTAAGGTATTTATTTGATTTATTGAGTTAACTACATGAACATAAATCAACAAATAGTAATGCATAATATCACTAGAACAAATCGATTTTACTTTGGAAAAAGAATACACTTATTACATGAAGGACACAACACATAGTTATTTTATGAAAGTCGTAGGTCACGATAGTAAAGCATGATATTTTATGGTTTATATGTTTTTTAATACTGTCGTTTATTTTTATAATATGTTTATGCTGTTAGAGAAAAACATATAAACCATATAACAAACATCAAATATAGTCGATTTGTTTTCTTAAAGAACTTTACAACCAAGGGTGAAGCTTCATTACCCCCGGCCCCCCTTACTTTTTCTTGCGCAGTAGTATAAATTAGCCTTTTTTCGCCCGAAAATATGTATACATAATGTAAATTTACCTGTTTTCTGTTCAAAATTTGAGCCCGACACCCCTTCGTTTATGTTTTTTTTTAATACATTTTGAGTTCGCCCACCCCCACCCCCACCCCCCGACAAACTCATTCAAGCTTCGCCACTGTTACAACTACGCGTTCACATAATAATATACTTTTTACTAGCGAATACACTCTCTACTCTATGTATACTCCATTTTTTCTTAAATTAACACAACTGAATAAAATAATATCTTATGAACAAGATCATAGATATCACATACTTTTCTCACAAAAAGAGAGGTTACCATTAACTATTGCATTTATTTGTTAGAAGCCAATATTTATTACTTATTATTTTTCTAAAACTGAGATTTGGTTAATGCCCCTAGATTTAAGTGTTGACATGATCATAGTTTTTATTGTAGCCTAAACATCACAATTTAAGAAAAAGGCTCCTACAACATTATTTCATGAATATTATTTCTGATTCGGTTTCGTTATAAAAATCGAATAAATTGACACCAACTTTGTGAAAAACACAACACTATACAAGAATATGGAGTCTAGTTCTTGTTATGAGACCCCTTACATCCTATATGTTTTTATAGTGTTTCTCTTGCTGTTTTCGCCAACTTTCTCCTCAATGGATTTCCAGGAAGAAAATGGAACTTCCATGATTGGCTACGAGTCTAAGAAGACGAAGTTGAATAATTCTCGTCTTAAGAAGACCAACAAGCATTTTGTTAAGTCAATCAAGGTAACCATATGCTGTATTTGGTGAATTGATGGTTATAAAAAGCTTGTTTTCATTAGTTATTGTTTATATTACTATTTTATGTTTACTGATTTTGTTAATTATTTTGTTGAAATCAGAGTCCAGATGGTGATATAATAGACTGCGTTTTGTTTCATCTTCAACCATCTTTTAATCGTCCTGAATTAAAAGAAAAACTGACATTGGTATGTTTTAAGTACCCTTTATAAATTAATAACAGAATCGTAAGTAAGTTTTTATAGTTTTTTGCAAATACGTATTCATAATAATTATTTTGAGGGTTTATAAAAATCAAAACAAAACTATGGATTAATATATTATTTACATTAATGTTTGATAAATCACCAGCAAATATAAATCCATATTAATGCCTGCTTTTTATGGTGTTTTTTTTTAAATATTAACTGTATTTTTTTTTATTGGCTCCTTTTATATTTCATAAAAACATCCAAACGATTTACAATGAAGTGGCAGGTAAGCGGGCAACAAGCTGCGCCGCAACCCCCTTTTGGATAGCAAACCCAATCCGACTAAAAACAAAGTTTTGATTCTTATGGGCTGATACGTTACTATACACAACTTTCTGAACCCTATTCAAAAGGTCCACGGCATCCGGAGCTAAGAAACCATAAGTGTCAAAGGTGAAGGGGATAAACACGTGTTGATTCTCCAAACAAGCTCTCTCGTGTTTAGCAACCTTGCCCGATGCCGCCTTCAATGCTGTCTGGCCTGCTACAAATCCAGTGTCCCTAATCCCAACAAGAGGGGACACTCCTGTGAGGTCGACACAAACGTGTTTTCCCCCTACCCACCCAAAAAAAAGTATATCGGTCGGTCGTAATGTAGATCTTCCTTCTTGAGGATCCGTAAGAAAATTTACGGGGGCTTCCTTTTTAGCCGAAATTCCAGCTCGTTTAAGAACATCGCATAGAACATCCCTCACCAAATCATGCCTGTACTTAAACCCAGGCAACTCTTTGCAGTGAACCGCATGCTCGCCAAAAGAATCCAAACAAACCTTACGGCAAACCGGGCACGGCTCATCTACCGGAAACAAAGGGATCATTAACCGATACTTCAGGATGGCCCGGTACTCCAAAGCCGACATATGTTGGCCCAATCCTTCAATAGGGAGAACACTTAAGATATCTTGAGCCCGAGGAGCCCGAAGACACTCAAACACCGCTTTCTAACGAGGGGATAAATCAAACTTCATTTCCAAACTCTTGATGATTCCACTATAAAGGGCACTCGCCAAAGCATGTTGGGCTTTAGAGGGGCGGTGTTTTATTAGAGAAACCGCTAATGTCAAAATCGGGAAGTGAAATGTGCAACCGATCTATCGCGCTCTCATAATCGGAGTCAAACCCATCAATACCACAACCTCAAAGAATGTGGTCTTGTAATTCCAAGATTGCGCCCTCAAGGCCCCAAACGCATAATTTCCAAGATTGCGCCCTGTATGAGAAAATTTTATTTCTGTTTATTAACTGTGTGTGTGCACGCGCCTATGTGGTGGTGGGGTGTTGGTTTAGAAATCAACAATATGTTTAAATATTGTAGATGTGTTTCAAAAGTTATAATTACTCAAACTCTTTAAATTATTTTTACCTACCTTTTTATTATTCTTACGTGTATTATAATGTAGTACAGATACACCGTATATTAATCTATATAAAAACAAAAGTTATCTTCTTTTTTTTGTTATAAATTAACTTTCTTATACTCTTGTTTAAGGTTTAAAAAACTTGCATAACATTACATACAGAATAATGGAATGTGGTCTTTGACAAGTGATTACTTGTTTATTTTTCTTCTTAAAATGTATATGTGATTGATGTGGTATATCAAACAAATTTAATTTGTTTGTGTTTGAACATAAATTATAATAAACAGATTCCACCAGAGTTACCGAAAGGGCATGATTACGAGGGCAGCCCTGAAATCAAACAGTTATGGAATTCTAAGGGTGAATCATGCCCGAATGGAACCATTCCAATTAGAAGAACAAGTCCTAGTGACATCTTCAGATCCATTTCAAGTTCTAAATCTGGAAAGAAATATAGTGGAAAAGACATTCCAGTTTACTCAAACCATGAGGTATACACCTTTATTTTATATCTCCAAATTTTCTTTATAAAAAACATTTATTGTACTTGTACTCAAAAGAATACTAAAGAATTTTAGGTTTTAATAATAGCACATGGGCATTTAACTCAAAGGGCGTGACAAAATGTCACTTTTATGCGTAACTGGTTATAGCATCGTTATCCTTTCATCTATCTTTAACTTAAAATTATACTAAAAATTACGACATGTTTTTTTTAATATTTTCAATTAAATAATACGTTTTATACATTTATTATTATTTTTTCTTTTTCAGCGACTCACAGCCACTTTAAAGTAATATTAAAAAGTTATTGAAGGTGAACAATAATTTTTCAAATATACAAAAAAGTTATTATATTTTCTCTCTATCCTGTTCACAACACCTCACTCTTTAAATTATAAAAACTCCACACATATTATGATAGATAGAATTGGAAATTTTGGAATGGTCTTACCTAAACATATACCTCGTTCATTTAAACATATCAAATTGGTTAGTGGGGTGCAAATGTGTTGTAATCAAGTTTAATCGGGCTAGATGGGCATGTTGTAAATGAGTTGACAAGTTAAGCTTATAAATTAGATATTTATTTAGTGTTTTTAAAATTCTAATTTTAAGTGGTTGATGGACAAGACCATTCATTTACAATTCAACCCGAAATTGGCTCGTTTAAGGGGTTAGGCGGGTCAACCTGATTATTTTAGTGTTGTGCGAGAATTAGCCCTAGTCATGCATTATAACATGACAATATTATGTGTTGCAGCATGCACTTGGATATGTAAATGAAGGAGAATTTTATGGGACAAAGGCACTTTTAAAGTTTGGGAACCAAATGTTACTCAATATGATTTTAGCCTTTCCCAAATATGGGTTTTAACAGACATTCCAGGTGTTCCTGCGAACAGTGTTGAAGCTGGTTGGCACGTAAGTTCCGTTGGCTCTTATTTTTGTAGGGGTGTACGTGGTGCAGTTCGGTTAAGTTTTGGGCTAAAACCAAACCGAAAACCAAAACTTCAGTTTTTGAATTTTTGAAACCATTCGTTTTCGGTTCGGTTTCAGCTTTTCTGGTTTTTACCATTTGAGCTTGACAATTTTAGGCGAAATTAAAGAAAGCTAGCCATAAATAATGAATTTAGGTATAAATAATGTTTTAAATTGTAACTAATAGAGTATTATACATTTGGCCAAAGTATTTGAGTTATATATTTAATTGTTTATATAATTAAACGTATGTGCACATTTAATATCTAGTTTGCAATCACAGGTTTCCCCAAATAATTACAAAGATAGTCTTCCAAGATTGTTTACTTATTGGACTGTAAGTTATATATGTGTGTGCGTGTGCGTGTTAATCTGAAAAATTAGTACTTATAGTTTCAAACTAAAATACTACAGCCCGATGGGTATAAATCCGGTTGCTACAATACCGAATGTCCAGGGTTCGTCCAAACCAGTCAAAAGTTTTGCCTTGGAGCAGCTATAGGTCCAATATCAACGTATAACGGTCAACAATATGATGTCGCGTTTATGATATGGAAGGTAAGTTTTTAATAAAATAAATATCGACTTTTGTATTCATATTGTGATGTATGCAATGTTTTAAAAACCTGTTTTTTACTCGTACCGGATTTGGTTCAAATATGGTACAACTGGGTTGAATAGTTTATCTTGTAATTTCATATAAATACAACCTCAACTCAAAAAATAACCCAAAAGTACATTAATATTAAAAACATGTTTTTTACTTGTACCAGATTTGGATCGAATATGGTACAACCGGGTTAAATAGCTTACCCTATAATTTCATATAAAAACAACTTTAACTAAAAAAAAACCCAAAAGTACGTTAAAACATCACATATGAACAATAAATGAGTCAAATAGGAAGTCTGTACTTTATATACGAAATTAATTAGTTACAAAAGATGTAATGAAATCAACCTTGGATTTGCATGAAATAAAATTGGTTGATTAATGAATCGTTGTTTATTGTGTTATACTCGTTTCAGTTTTATCCGCTAGGTTAAAAGTTATTTTATAAAAATATGGATTAAAAAATATATCAATAATCCCTTGGGGTTTACAACCAGTATTTTAAAAAAACGGCGGTACGATGTTTTAGCAACACGTCCAGAAATAATGTCATATTGGGCTCTAAATACTGTTGGCCTTACCAAAATCCGGTATAACCAGTTCAACCAGCCGGTACGTACTGGTTATTAGAACATTGGACTTATGTTTGATGTCGGCCTTTGCAGGATATAAAGAGTAAAAACTGGTGGTTGAGAGTGGCAGGCGAACTTATCGGGTTCTGGCCGAAAGAGTTATTCACAAATCTTCAAGATCACGCAACGTTAATTGAATATGGCGGAGAAGTGTTTTCGCACGACTTAGGTAGTAGGCACACTTCGACTCAAATGGGGAGTGGCCACTTTCCGGATGAAGGTTTTGGGAAAGCTGCTTATATTAGGAACCTAGAGGTGGTTGATCAAAACAACTATTTAAATGATGTTACTAATCTTAAGTTGTTTCCAGAGAAACCCAATTGTTATAGTGTAACAAGTGGGTATAGTGATGCTTGGGGTAATTATATATATTTTGGAGGACCCGGATATAGTCCAAATTGTCATTGATGTTATATATGTTGAGTATTGTTCCTTTACTACAAGTTTTGAATGAAAGTTTATGAATAAATTTCCAAGAAATTGACTAAATAGAGACTTATTAGACACGTTTAATAACATTATGGGTCTATTTGGTGTGCGATAATGGATTGGAGAGTGAATGAAATGAATCATTATCATTTATTTGTTTTGTTTGAGTAACCTATGGGAAAATGAAATAATTATATTGTTTGGTAGACACAAAAAGAAGCGGGAATGAAATGCAAATGACAAAGACACCACTACCTTAAAGGTTAAAATAAAGAAAATTTGCCCAGATAAAAAAAATGGCCATGGCGGTGGTGGTGGTGGCATGGCGGTGATGGTGCCGGTCAGGTGGTGGCATTTGCGGTGGCGATCAAGTGGTCAGGTGGTGGTGGCGGTTGCAACAACGGTGCTGGTCAGGTGCTAGTGGTGGCAGTAGCAACGGTGGGTATCGGTGACTGTGATGGTGGCGGCTGTGGCAATGGTTGTGTTCAGGTGAAAATAAAGTGAAAGATAACTAAATGGAAAAAAAAATCGTATGAAATGAATGGTTTTGAGAGTTTGAATTTCTTATGTAATCATTCCATTACATATTTACCAACAAAACATTATATAGAATTGCAATAATAATGAATCAAGTATTATTGTGAAAATTAGAAGAACTAACGCCTTGTTTTTGACTTTTTTAACCAAGGAAAAGAGAGGGAAGGATAAGAAAGGGAAAGGAAGAGAATGAATTTTTTTTAATTAGATGTGTTCTTGAGTTGGAAGGAAATTAGAGGAAAGGAAAGGATAACTATGTTAAAAAATAGTTATCCTTAGTAATCATCTCATTTTTGGGAGGATAACTTATTAGTAAAATACATTAATTTAATCCCTCTTAACTTCTTGTACTCATTTCCTTTTCATCTAAAAAAAACTCAAGAACACTCAGTTTTTAACTATCATTAATTTTCCTTTTATTTCTCTCTTTTAAAAAAACTCAAGAATAAGACGTAAAAAAAATCTTACCAAAAAGGCAAAAGTATGACCTTGATCCAACATAATTAATCAAGTATGTTGCAGAATTATATACAAGAATAGTAACTCATAAATTAGACAGGTGACCCTCTTAATTTATAATTAGACATGTGATTCAAGTGGTTTTTTTTATATCGATGGGTTTCTTTCTTTGGTGTTTTTTTAGTGTTTTTAAATGAGTCAAGTCTAGAGTGTCAAAATCAATATGGATGATTAATATTCCGCCTTATAAATGTTTCCTCGAAAACTTCAAAAGATTACATCTTTTTAAATCAAAATCATTTTCATTTGAATTACAAACCAACTAAAATTGATAGTCAAAGCCCAAATAGGCCCATATCTGGTTAAATTCCAAACCGTCAACATACGACTGTTCACGTTATACTTTTAAATTCTATAGAAATTAAATTGACGATATATAGTTGTTTCAATTGCTAAGGAAATTTTGTTGGAATTTACTTTGGTGGACTATATGTGATTGTGGATTCATCATTCATGAATATAGACCAAGTGTTAATCAAAAGTATTGTCACGTCATTGTTACATAGGCAGTGTGACATTAACCAACTAATCAATTATTTATGTGTAGTAGATACGTAGGCAGTGTGACATTAAGTAACTAATCAATTATTTTTTTAAAAGAGAGGTTTTAACACCAAATTTATAATCATTTTGTCAATGGCGAAGCATTCTTAGGGCCAGGGGTGGCCCCGGTCCCCCTGTTTTTTTACGCGGTAGTGTAAATTTACCAGTTTTCGTCCGAAATTTTTTATACGTAGTGTAAATATAGCCGTTTTCGACCGAAATTTTATATACGTAATGTAAAATTTAGCCGTTTTCGACCGAAATTTTATATACGTAGTGTAAAATTTAGCCGTTTTCGACCGAAATTTTTTATACGTAGTGTAGTTTAGCCGTCTTCAACCAAATTTTTATATACGTAGTGTAAAATTTAGCCGTTTTCGCCCAAAAAATTCTATACGTAGTGTAAATTTAACCGTTTTCGGCCAAAAATTTAAATCTGTCCCCCTTTGTGAAATTTTGTATACATTTTGAGTCCCCCCCCTCCAATATCTTAGTCCAAGCTTCAACACTGCAATTTGTTCTTAATAAATATATAAAATTTTGATTAGTTGGATTTGATTGTGATCCGACCACCTTGAGCCTCACGATCGTCCAAGGGGCTGAACACCCCCCAATCCATCCTCCAAATGTTGTAATGGTTTGGCCGTTAGTTAATTGTGAGGTGCAACCACATGGGATGCGCCGCACCATGTATGAAGCCCATAACATGGGACGCGACGACCCATATTGTGGTTGAAGTCAGTTGGCTAAACTTGACGAACCAATAATGACAAGTTGATCATAGTTGGTTATGTTTTTGTAATAATAATAGATAATGTCTTGACTATCAAATTAAATTAGTTTATATAAACCAAGTTATTGTTAGACATTATAGAACACACGAGAAACGATCGAGTTAGAGTTCATCATGAGTCAAACCGAGTTAGGATTTGAGAGACAGTAATAAATTTTTTAGTTATATTTTCTAATTAATATCGGGACTTTAATAATAACGTTATCAAATAATGAAATAACTTTTTAAGTTATATTTTTCGATTAATATAAATAAGAAATATTTGTTTAGTCCGTGTTAATTATCGCTCAGGACTTTAATAATAATAGTAATAATAATAATGATATCAAATTAATAAAATAGTCATCCCTAATTCAATTCCTAGTCAACTATCAGTTCACAAGACATTAATGGAATAACCGTTATGACATCATCTCACATTATCACTGTTACAAAATAGGTTTCACTTAGGAAATATTAATACTTTCTAAACTACATTACAACATAGTAATATTTACGTTCGAAGTGCAGTAATAATTTTTCGTTATGTTTTGCAGGTTTTAATTGGGAATTAACATTTTAGAATAACCCTACGACATTATCATAGTATATATATGTGTTAAAATATCATTTTATAATTACCACAAGACATTATTTCTTGAAAATTATTCTTGATGCAGTTTCTTTAAAAAAGAAATAAAGAAAAAAAGCCGCAAAAAAAAAAAAGAAAAAGAAAACACTTACCAACTAACACAACAATATACAACGATGAAGTCTAGTATGTGTTGTCACATCTCTACGATCATTTCTGTTCTTGTTTTGTTTTCCATGTTTTCGCCAATTTTCTCCGTGGAAGGCAACAAATTGGAGAATATGAAGTCGATTAATGCCCGTCTCAGAAAGATCAACAAGCCTTTTATTAAATCAATTGAGGTAACTCTTATACTCTATTTGGTTATTAATGCTTTTATTACTATTTCTATTTGTATTATTTAAAATAATATTTTATCTTTTTTATTTGTAGAGTCCGGATGGTGGCGATATAATAGATTGTGTTTTATTTCATCTTCAACCAGCTTTTGATAATCCTGAATTAAGAGCAAGCGCGACACAAGTATATTTATACATATACATGCATGTTACGTACTTACATGTATACTTTATACATAAACTAATTTAATTTCTTTACTTGTTTGAAAATAATTTATAACAAACAGACTATACCAGAATTACCAGAAGGAGATGATAGTGCGGAAAATAATCAAGAAATCAAGCAGTTATGGAATTCGAATGGCGAATCATGCCCAAATGGAACCATTCCAATTAGAAGAACAAATGCTAGTGACATTATTTCGATTTCTAAATATGGAAAGAACTATAGTAGTAAAGAGGTCCAAGGTTTTCCAATCCATGAGGTATACACTTTTTATTTAGTTTTATTTATACTTAAACAATTATTACATTAAAGAAAACTGTAATTAAATAAGATCAAGTATTTATTTAGTTTATGGGTGACAATCATGTCAGTTGACGTATTTACTGATTATGTTGACATACGTACGGTTTGTAATTATATATCTTTATTCTCTTAGAATAGTAGTTTTGAACTGACGTCCGTCCTTTACAACTCAACTTATTACGTCCCGTTTATTAAACGATCAACTCATAGTATGACCTTTTAGATAAGTCGATACAAAAATGCAAAAAACAATATTATTTTAAAAAAATAATAAATGTCTAATAAGTTTGATGTAGCAATTTTTTAGCAATATCATAAATTATGTGTTAAGTTTAATTTTTATTTTTCATATTATAACAAGGCCATATTATATGTTGCAGCACTCAATTGGGTAAGTAAACAATGGAGAATTTTATGGAGCAAAGGCATCTTTAAATGTATGGAAACCAAATGTTTTTGGAAATGATTTTAGTCTCTCACAAATTTGGGTTATGAGTGATTATTCAAATGATAATTGTAGGGGTATGGTACTAAACCCGGCTTACGACCTTAATTTATTATGTCTGGCTTATTTTATTATATGGACTAATACAATATTATTGGGCTGAGCGGGTTTTGTGGAGGTAACCCTAACTGGGCTAGGCCCATTAGGGTACCATGTTGGTGGCCATGAGGCTCCCTATATAAGGAGGTCTCCACCTCCTTATTAAGCGTTGTTGTTCTCAATAAGAGCCACCACCATAACCATTTTTGTGTCTGTAAACAAGAGATCCTCGAGATTTTTTAGCAGTCACCTCCACACCCCCAAAAGCCATTGCAGATCTGAGCGGAGAAGACGATCCGAGATTTGGTTAGATCTCAAGCTACCGGAGAAGAAGATCGAGTCGTGGTTCGTTCATCTCGAAGACAGGGAAACATCGTCATGGATCAGGTCAGATTCATTTCATGTTTCTTCATTGGCGCCATCCATGGGACCGGCAACGAACCACGTCTTGATTTTCGTCTCGGTCCTCAGATCTATCCGTGGGACCACATCGAAAACGAGCCGCATCTTCGACTCTCCTTTTTTGACTTCTAGATCTGCTTTTTGGAAGAACGAGAGGGTGAAATAAATCTGAAAACCTTTTCAGATCTGATAATTTTTCATAAAAAGCTACCAGATTCGGACAATAATGCTCCGGATCTGTGACGGTTTTAATTAGATCTGACCGTGACGACCAGATCTACTTTATTTCGGTGGCCAAAAATTCTCACGGTGCAAGATTTGCATTTTTTCCGGCAATACAGCCAAGATCCGGCGCAGAAATCTTCATATACGAGTTCATAATGCAAAAAATGAGCTTTTAGATCTGCTACCTTACAAAAAAAAAGGATGGTGCTGGCCAGCTTCAATTGTCTTGTCATCCAGGGATGTCTTGTACAAATCTCATCAGAACAGTGCTGGCCAGATAGACTCCGTCTCCTTCTTCTATTTAGCTCCGTCGGGGCTGTCTCCGCCATCAAGGCGCCATACATGTGCGCCGCCGCGGATCTGCACCGCGCGTCCATCCATGAGCCCTGGCGTGAATCAACACCACGCGTCATTGCAGACCATATAAGCGCTCTGGCTTTCCAACACCACCACTGTGACGTCCATTCCGCGCCCATAAGCAACAGTGCGCCATCATGCATGCGCACAGTCGAACACCCCGATACAATATATGAGCGCCACCACAGATCGTCGCCGCGTCACCGTGCATGCGCGTCATCACGGAAGAACAACGCAACACGCATGTCTGCTACCGCGGCACACCACGCATGCGCCACCGCGGCACAATACATCGCCACCACGCGTGCGCCACCGCGGTTCGATACATCGCTACTACGCATGCGCCACCGCGGTTCAATACATCGCCACCATGCATGCACATCGTCGCGGATCAACATTCCGCCATCATTCATTCGCGCCACCTTGAGGCAACAGCGCGCCGCCATGAAACCAACAACGGCGGAATGCTCCGATGCCTTGCATGCGCGACCCCGCGGATCAACGACCCGCCATCATGCATGCGCGCCGCCTTGGATGATGCATTCCGCCGCCATGAACAGGCGCCCTGCGGAACAACTAGCCGCCATGCATGTACGCCCACGGATCACCTTTTTGCTTCAATGCATGCGCCGCATCGGAGGAACACTCCTCGCCATGCATGCGCCGCCTTGGAGGAAGCCGCATCGGAGGAACACCCCGACGCCATACAAGTGCGCTGCGGACGAACTCTCCCGGCCATACATGCGCCGCATCGGAGGAACACCCCGACGCCATACATGCGTAGTGCCGAGGGTCAAGACTCTATTACCATGCATGCGCGCCGGCGGGTCCTCTCTCCGCCGCCATGCATGCGCAGTACCGTGGGTCAACACCTGCGTGCCACCATGCATGCGCGCCGGCGGGTCCTCTCTCCGCCGCTATGCATGCGCACTGCCGAGGGTCACTTACCGCGGGTCAACACCTGCGTGCCACCATGCATGCGCGCCCGCGGAAACCGCTATGTGGGTCGGAAGACGACTCCATGTCCTTGATTTTACGCAGAAGACTCCACCGCCATGCATGCGCACTGCCAAGGATCAAGACTTTGCAGCCATGCATGCGCGCTCGCGAGTCACGACTCCGCCGCCATGCATGTGCACTGCCAAGGATCAAGTCTTTGCTTCCATGCATGCACACTGCCGAGGATCAAGACTTCGCCGCGATGCATGCGTACCCGCGAGTCACCACTCTGCCGCTATGCATGCGCACAGCCGCGGATCAACATTCCACCACCTATGGAAGATCCCGCGCACATGGAACGCAGCACAACTTAGAAAATGTCTCATGTAAAAGTTGTCAAGTTCGTAATCAAGGCTTTTTAAGCCATTATGAATAATGATACGCTCTATTTTTTCTTAACATGCGTTCTATTACCTTTTGCATACATGTTTCACACTTCCCTTTATTAATTTTGAGCAATATGACAGCATTGTATTGACATCAAACTAAAAATAAAACGAAGTAAAACATACATGCGCGAGCTTCAAGCTCAGACGCGTTAACGAGTTTTAACTCTAAAACGTTAGGGCTTAGCCCAATAATATGAGCCTTAGCTCAAATTACTCATAGCATCCATCCCACGTATTGCGCAGCTGGACCATAAAAATACCTAAACACAACTAAGGCAACGCACATGCGCGCTCAACTCTCCGCCATGCATGCGCACTCAACTCCCGCCATGCATGCGCGCTCAACTCTCCGCCATGCATGCGCGCTCAACTCCCGCCATGCATGCGCGCTCAACTCTCCGCCATGCATGCGCGCTCAACTCCCGACATGCATGCGCGCTCAACTTTCTGCCATTCCGCCACCATACGTACGCACCGCCGGGATCAAGACTGCCACCATGCATGCTCGCCAGCGGGTCACCATTCCGCCGCCATGCACGCGCGCCCGCGGATCCTCACTCCACCGCCATGCATGCGCGCCCTCGGAAACCACCATGTGAGTTCGAAAGACGACTCCATGCTTTTGGTTTTACGTAGAAGACTCCAACGCCATGCATGTGCACGCAACCCTCTACCATGCTTGTGCGCAACACGCTGCCATGCTTGCGCGCCGTGAATCAGCATTCTGCTGCCATGTATGCGCATCCGCGGGTCCTCAATACGCTGCCATGCATGCGCACCCGCGAATCCTCACTACGCTGTCATGCTTGCGCGCCGTGAATCAGCATTCTGCTGCCATGTATGCGCATCTGCGGGTCCTCAATACGCTGCCATGCATGCGCACCCGCGAATCCTCACTACGCTGCCATGCTTGCGCGCCGTGAATCAGCATTCTGCTGCCATGTATGCGCATCCGCGGGTCCTCAATACGCTGCCATGCATGCGAACCCGCGAATCCTCACTACGCTGCCATGCTTGCGCGCCGTGAATCAGCATTCTGCTGCCATGTATGCGCATTCGCGGGTCCTCAATACGCTGCCATGCATGCGCACCCGCGAATCCTCAATACGCTGCCATGCTTGCGCGCCGTGAATCAGCATTCTGCTGCCATGTATGCGCATCCGCGGGTCCTCAATACGCGTCACACTTAAAGGTTGGGAATCCTCATAAACCCATACGGCTACGCGCCACACTTAAAGGTTGGGAATCCTCATAAACCCATACGGCTACGCGCCACACTTAAAGGTTGGGAATCCTCATAAACCCATACGGCTACGCGCCACACTTAAAGGTTGGGAATCCTTATAAACCCACATGGCCACGCGCCAACCATAAAGGTCGGGAGCCTAATAATATCTCACGTGGCCACGCGCCAAACATAAAGGTCGGGAGCCTAATAATATCCCAAACGGCCACGCGCCAACGTAGGTTGGGCACACCTCATAATTTGCCCGAGGCTGGGAACCTTGTAATACATCCACTTTTAGTTGATATGTTTTTGCAGGTTCGGCTACGACTCGCACAAGCACCTATGACATTGTTATTATTATCTGGCCGTTTGTGACTCCATTATTATTTAGAAGACAAGCCGGGATAGTCATCTTGCGTAGAAGAGGCCCTTGTGGGCCAGTCATGATCATCGTATTATAGCTCATAAGCCGCAACTCGCGCACGCTTCATTATTTTATAGCTCGTATGTCGCCTCGCGCGCAAGCTTCATTATTTTTATAGCTCGTAAGCTGCCTCGCGCGCAAGTTGCATTACATTATTATCAAGATGCGCACTCTATCTTTTATCAGGCCCCGCGCCACTATTGTTATGATGCGTGCTATATCTTATTCATGCCAGTGCACCATTATTATCATAAGGATCACAACATGTCACCATCATGGAGAAAACCTCTCAAAACTCAAAGACAATAAAGACAAGGCCGAAGAAAGGGGAAAAAACCGCCTCATATTCTAACACACCTTATGAAGTCCAGCGCTCCACCTAAACGCTTGCACGCCTAGGAGCAACACTGGACTTGGGGGGCTTGTAGGGGTATGGTACTAAACCCGGCTTACGACCTTAATTTATTATGTCTGGCTTATTTTATTATATGGACTAATACAATATTATTGGGCTGAGGGGGTTTTGTGGAGGTAACCTTAACTGGGCTAGGCCCATTAGGGTACCATGATGGTGGCCATGAGGCTCCCTATATAAGGAGGTCTCCACCTCCTTATTAAGCGTTGTTGTTCTCAATAAGAGTCACCACCATAACCATTTTTGTGTCTGTAAACAAGAGATCCTCGAGATTTTTTAGCAGTCACCTCCACACCCCCAAAAGCCATTGCAGATCTGAGCGGAGAAGACGATCCGAGATTTGGTTAGATCTCAAGCTACTGGAGAAGAAGATCGAGTCGTGGTTCGTTCATCTCGAAGACCGGGGAACATCGTCATGGATCAGGTCAGATTCATTTCATGTTTCTTCAATAATGTAAACACTATTGAGGCTGGTTGGTAGGTAATGAACATCCCTTGCTCTCTTATATAGAGTAATTAAATTTGTTACATAACTAAAGGTTGAAGGTGTAATTAAATTCTCTAAAAGTTGAAACCTTTGGTTATTAAGGCTATGTGTTGTAAGACTCTAAAAGTGACATGATGGGGTTTTACCGTCCCAAAACATCGCTTTGGGGCTGCATGGATGGGGCGGCAAGGAGGGGGGCATCAAAATTTTACTATGGGGCAAGGGGCAATAATGGAGAATTGTTAACAAATGGTGGGACCCAAATTTAAAAGGTTGTGGCTTTAAGGTTAAAGCTCCACTTTAACATGAATTTTAAAGCCCCTTCACAACATATAGCACAATCATGTGGGTTAACTTTTTAATTGGTAAAAATACTATAAAGTTATATATAAAAGAAAAAAAAACTTAAATTTAGACAAATACAAAAAGCTTTTGGCCTAGCAGTATCAAAGAGATAGATCAGGCTTTGTTTTTTCATTGTGCGAGTACAACTTTGTGGTTGTAAAAAAAATGTAATTTAGGTGTAGAGTTAACAAAGTATGAGTTGTCATTTAAAAAATAAAAGTTATGTGGTTGCCATGTAAATTGTTCATTTTACAAACATTTTTTTCGAAAAGAAAATTAGAAAATTTTAAATGGTATTATGTAATATGAGATGTAATTTTCCTATTATTTGTATGCATTTTAATATCTTGTTTATTAATTACTTGTTATGTCAGGTTTACCCACATCTATTTAATAGTAACCTTCCAAGATTGTTTGCTTTCTGGACTGTAAGTTGAAAGTTATAAACAATTTACTTATTTATTTGATGCATATGTTGGGTATTATTTTTACTAATTATATTTTAAACCTACAGCCTAATGGGTATCGATCTGGTTGCTACAATTTGCAATGTCCAAGGTTCGTCCAAATCAGTCGCAAGGTTGCCCTTGGAGGGGCCATAGCACCAATATCGACATATGGCGGTTCGCAATATGATATCTCCTTTGCTATATGGAAGGTGAGTTTTTAACAAAGTAAATATAGATTTCTGCAATACTATCAGGGGCGCAAACAGTTTTTTTAGAAATGGGTCTAGCTGAACCTGTATAAAAGTTTTTTAGTGTTAAATATTTTTGTATATCAACATCACACCCGTAGAAATTTCAACATTGAACTCATAGAAACCTTTCTCACCGAACCCATTAGAAACCTCGCCAACGAATTTTAACCTACATTTCGATTAAAAATAACAATTTATTTAGGTCATGATATTTATTCTATAAACATAAACCCATAACATTCTAACATAACACGTAACCATGTAATGGACATGTTTCATAAAGTGAAACCCCGTAGGATATTTTATATTAGTTTTTTGCGTTTTAATTTAGTTTTGCTAGTTTTATCATGTGATTTGACCCGAACTGGACAAAAAAAAAGAAAGAAACTAGCGTTAATGATAGACGAACAGTCATATGTCCCTAAAAAATTTTCAAACCCTTATGGAAAAGACCCTGGCTACGCCACTGATAATTCTGTAATATATCATTGACAGAAAAACATAGTTGTAGTTTATGTTTTCATGTATGTCGGGTTTTGCAGGGTCAAAAGAGTGGCAATTGGTGGTTGAGGGTGGGGACCGAAGTGGTTGGGTATTGGCCGGTATCTTTATTCACAGAACTTCGTGATCACGCAAAGATAGTTGAATATGGTGGAGAAGTGATGTATGGAAACACGGGAAGGCACACGTCGACTCAAATGGGCAGTGGCCATTTCGAAGGAGGTCCAGGGAAAACCGCGTATGCTAGGAACTTGAAAGTGCTTGATTCTAGTAATGTAATGAAAGATGTTACTAATCTAGAAACATTAGCAGAGAAACCTAATTGTTATGGTGTTCAAAAGGGGTATAATGATGTATATCATAATTATATATATTTTGGAGGACCTGGGAATAGTCCAAAATGTCCTTAAGAGTAGCATATCCATATGTTGAATACTAGGTTATAAACCCGTGTATTACACGGGTTTGAATATCTATCATTCGTTTCTTACAAATAAATAACATATATATCTTCGTTCAACTTCATGTGAGCGTAATTATGCATTTTCAAATTTGATGTCAACTCCTAACGTAACTTCATTAAGTTGTTGATTAGTTGCTCGAGTTCTTTCAAATTGTGTGTTTTTAGTATCATGATTTCAAATTTGAAAACACACCATTACCGTTACATGAATGATAGATGATATCATGTTTTCTTTTTCTTTAAAGGAAAATTGATTTTTATTGGTCCCAAGTATCGTCTTTTGGTCATTGTCGGTCCCAACTAACGAATTGGCTGCTGACGGTCCCAACTTTTAACGTATTTGTTCCTAACGGTCCGGGACTAACAAAATTCTAACGTCGTTAGTTTCAGGTAGCCGGAAAAACGTTTTTAGCCTGAAAACACATTTTTTTCCTGAAAACTCAACATTTTGTCCCAAACATCATGGTAACTTTGTATCGTATCTTTAAGAACATTTTTCTAGTAAAAGCCACAATTATTGAGGTCACCAAAACCATAGAACCATCGTAGGAATCAGTTTATGGTGCTTAAGTGATGGAGGTTGGTTGACGGTGAGTCAATTGGTGGTGGTGGCGGTGTTCAGGTGGTGTTTTCCAGCAAAAAGTTGACTTTCCCGGCAAAAAACGTTTTTCCGGCGACTTGAAACTAACAGCGTTAGGATTATGTTAGCCGCGGACCGTTAGGAACAGATACATTAAAAGTTGGGACCATCAGTGACCAATTCGTTAGTTGGGACTGACGATGACCAAAAGCTCATAGTTGTGACAAATAAAAACCAATTTTCCTTCTTTAAAAGCTAACTGAGATTATGGGTGGGGTCTAATCATGCAATCATCTCCCAAGTGTTTATCAAAGTTGCAATAAGCAACCTTTATTTATATCTTACATGATTCAAATGTGTTGTAATCAAGTTTAAACGGGCAAGATGGGCCGTTAATGATTTGATGAATTAGGCATGTTGTAAATGGGTTGACGAGTTAAGCTTATAAATTTATATTTATCTAGTTTCTTTAAATTCTAATTTTAAATGGTTGATGGACAAGACCATTCATTTACAATTCAACCCGAAATTGGCTCGTTTAATAGGTTAGGAAGGCCAACCTGATTATTTTCATGTTGTGCGAGAATTAGCCCTAGTATTGTATTATACTAGGACAATATTGTGTGTTACAGTATGCACTTGGAACCAAATGTTACTCAACATGATTTTAGCCTTTCCCAAACATGGGTTTTGAAAAATGAGATGCAAGCCATTAATTGGTTGACGTACAAATTAATTGAAATATTTTTAGAAAACCTAACTATAAAAACTTCAAAAGATTGCTTCTTTTTAAATAATTAATCAAAGCCCAAATAGGCTCAGATCTAGTTAAATTCCAGGGCCCAAACCGTCAACAATACAACTGCGTTCACGTTATACTTTTAAATTCGATACAAACTGACCAATTGACAATATATAGTTGCAAGGGTGAGCTCAGGATGATATCGGTACTGAAATATTTGGTCCGGTACCATTACGGTACTGGTATTTCATGCAACTGATACCGAAAACACAAAATTGGTACCGATTCGGTACCAGTATCAAAGACGCTCTTCCTTATATAGTTGTTTCGATTACTAAGGAAATTTTGTTGGAATTTACTTCGGTAGACTTTATATGATTGGGGATTCATGAATATAGACCGAGTCTTATATAAGGGTTAGCTAATCAAAAGTATTGTCACGTTTAATGTCGCGTAGGCAATAGGACTAAAGCTTTTTTTTTTTTACCAAAATACTTTTTTTCAATATAAATTGATCATCTAAATCAAGATAAATATGAAATGTCCAAAACTTGACGGCAATGAGGTTGTCATTTCCATACCATATCAAATATTTGACTTGTTTATTAATTATTACTATTAATAATAATAAAAACAACAACGATAATAATTCTTGGACGTAATTTCGAAAGCCAAGCCACAATTTAATGAACTTTAGTTAATTAAGTTTCCTAATTTTTTTGTAATAATAATAGGTAAATTTTTTACTAACAAGTTAAGTTAGTCTATATTTGTTTAGTTTGTGATTGATTATCGATTGAGACTTGAATAATAATAATAATAATAATAATAATAATAATAATAATAATAATAATAATAATGGCAGTCAGTGGTATGGTTTTTCGAGAAACCGCCCAAGCCAAACTCTGAAGACAGCATGAGCCCGGTTAAGACAATATGTATGGCAGAGCGGAGCATCAGGCTCTCTAAATTTGAAGAGTGTGGTAGCTAAATACAAAAAAGTCGTCGTTAAAAAAAATAATGTTATAAAATTAATGAAATCAATCATCCCTGATTCAATTTCTAGTCAACTATCAGTTTATAAGACATTGATTTAATGAATTAAAACAACACAACATTAATGGAATAACCGTTATGACATCACATCATTGTTACAAAATTGGTTTCACTTGGGAAATATTAATACTTTCTAAACTACATTACAGCATATTAATATATTCGTGGGAAGTAATAACTTTTCTTTATGTTTAGCAGGTTTTAATTGGTAAGTAACATTTTTGAATAACCCTACGACATTATCATAGTATATATATGAGTTAAAATATCAACATTCTATAACCCTAAATCTTTTCTTGAAAATTATTCTTGACGCGGTTTCTATAAATAAAAAAGAAATAAAGAAAATAAGCCGCAAAAAAAATAAGAAAACCCGTACCAAATAACACAACAATATATAACAATGAAGTCTGGTTCTTGTTGTGACATTTCCACGATCATTTATGTTCTTGTTTTGTTTTCCTTGTTGTTTTCGTCAATTTTCTCCATGGAAGAAAACAAATTGGAGAATATGAAGTCGATTAATGCTCGTCTTAGAAAGATTAACAAGCCTTTTATTAAATCAATTGAAGTAATATGCATGCTCTTATTATTATTTCTATTTGTATTATTTAAAATAATATTTTATTTTTCTTTTTGTAGAGCCCATATAGCGATGATATAATAGATTGTGTTTTATTTAATCTTCAACCAGCTTTTGATAATCCTGAATTAAGAGCAAGCATGACACAGGTGTGTTTTTATATATTCACATGCATGTTACGTACGTAAATACATAAACTAATTTAATTTCTTTCCTTGTTTGAAAATAATTTATAATAAACAGACTGTACCAAAGTTACCGGAAGGAGATGATAGTGCAGAAAATAACCAAGAAATCAAGCAGTTATGGAATTCAAATGGTGAATCATGCCCAAATGGAACCATTCCAATTAGAAGAACAAGTGCTAGTGAAATTATTTCGATTTCTAAATATGGAAAGAAATATAGTAGTAAAGGAGTCCAAGGTGAACAAATCCATGAGGTATACACTTTTTATTTATTTTTCTTTATACTAAAACAATTATTGTATTGAAAAATACTGTATTTGTATATAAGCAAGTATGTATATTTAGTTTATGGGTGACAATCATGTCTCGTTGGTGTGCTAACTGAAAATATGGCCTTTTAGATAAGTCGATACTACTTGTAAATATAATTAATTATTTGATTCTTACAGTTAGCATGTTAATTTAATTTGTACGTTAACTTTCCCCTATTTTTTTTTTAAATTAAATGTTTAATAAGTTTTATTTAGCAATTTTTTTAGCAACATCATAAATTATGTGCTAAGTTTAACATTTATTTTTTTTATTTTTCATATTATAACAAGGCCATATTGTATGTTGCAGCACTCAATTGGGTATGTAAACAATGGAGAATTTTATGGAACAAAGGCATCTTTAAATGTATGGAAACCAAATGTTTTTGGAAATGATTTTAGTCTTTCACAAATTTGGGTTATCAGTGATTCTTCAGATAATAATAAAAACACTGTTGAGGCTGGTTCGCAGGTAATGAACATCCCTTGTTCTCAAAATTCTATATTTTCTCCTTAAACTAAAAAAAATAACCCGAATTGTGCTTAAACATAAAGAACAGATTTTGTTATTTTTCTTAGTTTAAAGAAAAAACTTAAAATTTGTTGCATACCTAAAGGTTGAAAGTGTAAGGCTATGTGTTGCGGGGCTATAAAACTTAACATGGCATGACTTTACCGCCCCAAAACACCGCGCTGGGGCGGCAAGGAGGGGGGCTTCGAAATTTTAACATGTGACAATGGAGGCTAAGATAGGATTGTTAACAAATGATAAGACCCAAATCTAAAGGTGTGAGCTTTAAGGTTAAAGCTCCCACTATATAACTTTAATAAGGGCTTTAAATCCTCTTTACAATACATTGCATAATCATGTGTGTAATTTTTTATTATTTATTTTTTTTGAAACGACCAACTAAGTAACACCGGGTACTCCGTACGCGGCCCTCATTGGCTAAAGGTAGCCCGAGTCGGCCACTAGTCCGGACGGGCGGAGCCCCTAACGGTCCACCTATTGAGGGATTCCCCCGATAAAACCCGACCCCAACGCCCGCCAAACGGCACGACAACGAGGAGCAGGTAAAACCGGGTGAGATCAGGACTCGAACCCTGACAAGTCAGGGTCATCTCTCATATCTCCCACATAAATTGGTAGTAGTGAGGTTTGAACCCCCTACCTCTCACTAGTAAAGTGAGTGCTCTACCATTGAGCCACAACCAATTTATGCGGGTAAAATTTTTAATTGGTAAAATTATATATAACTTAAATGTCTACAATAGAAAAAATAGAGATTTTTAGTCTACCGGTTCAAAGAGTTGAATCTTTCCGTGAATACGCGTCGTAGCTCTGATACCAATTGTTGGCCCAGACGGATCAAACAATCGAATCAAACAAGCTTATCAAACAAACAAACACGCGATATTGGAGTAACAACTCGTGACTCTTTTCATATATCAAACGAACATACCAAACGAACTTATCAAACGTACATGGAGATGAGACTCCTTGACTCTCTCTTAACTCCCTCTCAACTCTCACCAATAAAACTAATAAACTAGACCCTATTTATATAGACCTACCAAACTTCTTATCCAAGACAAACCTAACTTCCTCTCCAAGCCAAACATTTCATAAACCTATTATAATTCAAATACCTAAATTAAAACATAATTAAATAAACCTTTAACTTTACTAATAATTCAGATTAATCCTTCATTCACCCCCTTAATCTTGAATTATTCCTCTTCTTACTTTTATTTCTTCTTTTCAACTGACTATAGCATACTTGCTTCACCGATTCTTCAAACTTAGCATTTGTTCCTTCCGTACTTAACTTTGAAACCACATTATTATTTTCTTTCTCATCTCGCTTCTTCTCATCAATTCGTTCTTGACCAATACTTTCGCGTACTCCAAACAAATCATTCGGGATCGTTCCAAACCGAATATCCTTCACTTTCATAATCGGTTTCACATCATGACTTTCTTTCTTTTCAACTTCAAAGTTGTTATGATTACAACATTCCTGAAGCTTGATCTTGTATGTCTTATTCAGATTTCTCTGAACTTTCATCAACAATCTCTCTTTCCTATCATATAGCCTCAAAATTCCGTTGGCTATTCAATCTTATATCCTTCTTCATCCAACTTTCCCAAGCTAAGAAGATTAGTCTTCAACTTAGGGATATAGAAAACATCACAAAACGTTTTCTTTTCACCAGTCTTACTTACCACAGTCACATTACCTTTACCTTTGATTTCGATCTCGGATCCATCACCAAAATTCACTTGACCCGAAACTCATTCATCCAAGGTAGTAAAGAACTCTTTCTTTCCTGACATATGATGACTTGCACCATTGTCTAAGTACCACGTACCTTCATTCTTTTCATCCTTTTCAAACACACTAGGGATAACCCTTTCTTCATTCAAACTTACTTTCTTTATTGAACCAACTGTCATGAACAAAGAAGGATCAACATCATCTTCTTTCTTTGTCAAATTCACTTCATTACTCCCTTTGCTTGGTTCTTTACATTCATTCGAGTAGTGCCCAATCTTATCACAGTTGTAGCACGTTACATACTTCCTTCTATCTTCCCATACTTCATGGTTCTTTTTTCGGTATTCACCCCGTTCATCATTCTTACGTTCACTATTCCATCTTGGATTCTCTCTTCCTCATCCATTGTATCTTCCACGGCCTCTACCATGTCCTCGGTAGTTTTCAACTTTCTTTTCGGTTTGGGTGAACATGAGCTGACTTTGGGATGAACTTCCATTCACATTCTTGAACTTGTTTCTTTCTTCATATGCCTTTAAACGCCCAACCACATCTTCAAACGCCATTGTTTCGATGTCTGCGAGTAGCTCCATCGAAGAAACAACTGGTAAATATTTATCCGGCATAGAGTTTAAGAACTTTCTTACCAAAACCTCTTCTTCAAGTACTGCTCCCAAGCTCTTGTACTTTGATTATACTCCACCCAACTTCGCTGCATAATCATCAATACTTTCTGTCTCCCCCATCTTCAATCCATCTAACTCGGTTCTTAGCATTTGAACACGAGCTTTCTGAGTTCTTTCTGCACCAAGATAACGAACTCTTAACGCTTCCCAAACATCTTTCGATTCTAAATACTTGGCCATTTGAAGCATCACGTCTTCAGGCAGGGTTTGAAAGATAACACCCAAGGCCATAAACTTCTTTCTTTCTTCAATTCCCGCACCCTTTTCTTTATCAATAGCATCGTTCAAACCATTCGCACCAAAAATAATTTTCACCATAACCGACCATGACGCGTAGTTGGTCGAAGTTAACTTCGATGCTTGCAAAACAAAACCACATATCGATTCTTTCATTGTTATCGAGCTCCCTGCTTCTTTATCACCCGCCATATCACAGTCTTAACACGATCGCCGACAATTTAAATGGTTCTGTATGTTTCTCAGTTCCAACGATGAACCACAAAAAAAAATAATATATATGAGTTAACTAATTATTTCAAGAAAAGAATATTCTTGCTAAAACCAATAAACACACAAAAATATGGCGGCTCCAAGGTTTGGTTTGCTTTCTTTGCAAATCACGATGAACAGAACACAAAATTGTAATTCTTTTGACCAACAAATTAATAGGCAAGACGCTATTGAAATTTATGCAACACCGTTTCTTTTTCCTTGCTTCCAGGTTACGAATGAACTTAATGCCGAAACTTCTCAACCAAACAAACTGAATTAATACGAAACTTTCCGTGAATACGCGTCGTAGCTCTGATACCAATTGTTGGCCCAGACGGATCAAACAATCGAATCAAACAAGCTTATCAAACAAACAAACACGCGATATTGGAGTAACAACTCGTGACTCTTTTCATATATCAAACGAACATACCAAACGAACTTATCAAACGTACATGGAGATGAGACTCCTTGACTCTCTCTTAACTCCCTCTCAACTCTCACCAATTGAAAACTAATAAACTAGACCCTATTCATATAGACCTACCAAACTTCTTATCCAAGACAAACCTAACTTCCTCTCCAAGCCAAACATTTCATAAACCTATTATAATTCAAATAGCTAAATTAAAACATAATTAAATAAACCTTTAACTTTACTAATAATTCAAGATTAATCCTTCAGCCTATATGCATTATAATTTAATAATATAGATATTATGTAATTTTCCTATTTTTTTCAAGTATGTTTTTATGAATGTATATTGTATGCATTGTAATATCTTGTTTGTAACTTGTTATGTCAGGTTTTCCCTAATCTATTTAACAGTAGCCTTCCAAGATTGTTTACTTAATGGACTGTAAGTTGAAAGTTAATTTTTTTTGAACCGTATGAAAGTTAATTATATGCTTATTAATTATTGCTCGTTAATTATTTATTTATTAAGTACGTAAACAATTAAGTAATTTATTCGATGCATATGTTGGGTATTATTTTGTTATTATTATTACTAATTATATTTTAAAACTACAGCCTGACGGGTATCGGTCTGGTTGCTACAATTTAAGATGTCCAGGGTTCGTCCAAATCAGTGGGAAGGTTTCCCTTGGAGCTGCTATAGCACCGGTATCGACATATAGCGGTCCGCAATACGATATCGCCTTTGCGATATGGAAGGTAAGTGTTTAATAAAGTAAATATAGATTTCTGCAATACTATCAGGGGCGTAGGCAGTTTTTAAGAAACGAATTCAGTTATATAACCTTTTATAGTGTTATATATTCGTGTACATCATCATTGCAGCACCCGTAGAAGCCTTTACACGGAACCCATTAGAACCTCTAACAACGAATCTTAACTTAAATTTCAATTAAAAATAATAGCTTGTAACCATGTAATGGATATGTTTCGATAGGGGTGGCAATCTTGACCCATTTGTTGAATGGGTTGTATCAAAATGTATAAGATGGGTCAGAATTAATCAAACTAAAAAAAGAAAATGATTGAAACGGGTCAAAACGGGTTGACATGTCTCGAGTTTTTTTTAATGGAACGAGAATAACAGAGAAATTTTTTTGATATTTTTACTTTTTAAGTTTTTTATTTATATTTCGAGTTATAATTTTTTTATTATTTTTTTTGAATTTTTTTGTGAGGGGTTTTGAAATTGGTCAAAGATTTCAAAACCCATTTCAAAACCCCTAACCAAAAAATTCAAAAAAATAATTAAAAAATTATAACTCGAAATATAAATCAAAAACTTAAAAAGTAAAATACCAAAAAGTTTCCTCCGTTTTTTTCGTTCAATTAAAAAAAAAAAAGAAATGTCAACCCATTTCAATCATTTTATTTTTTTAGTTTGACTTATTATGACCCATCTTATACATTTTGATACAACCCATTCAACCCATGGTCAAGATTGTCACCCTAATGTTTCAAAAAATAAAACGCCGTAAAGTGAAATTTTAATGAATTTATATTACTGACTTTTAATATGGTTGACATTATTTATATTATTTTTTTTGCGTTTTAATTTATTTTTGTTAGTTATATTATGTGATAGATCATCGGAAATCTGTCTTTAAAAAAATTTCAAACCCGTTTGAAAAAGATCCTGGCTACGCCACTGATAATCCTATAATATATCATCGACAGAACAAACATAATTGTTTATGTTTTCATGTATCTCGGGTATTTCAGGGTCGAAGTAGTGGGAACTGGTGGTTGAGAGTTGGGACCGAAGTGGTTGGGTATTGGCCGGCATCTTTATTCACAGACCTTCGTAATCACGCAAAGACAGTTGAATATGGTGGAGAAGTTATGTATGAAAACTCGAGTGGGCACACATCGACTCAAATGGGCAGTGGCCATTTCGAAGGAGGTCCAGGGAAAACAGCTTATACTAGGAACTTAAAAGTGGTTGATTCTAATAATATAATGAAAGATGTTTCTAATCTTCATATATTAGCAGAGAAACCTAATTGTTATAGCATTCAAAAGGGGTATAATGATGTATATCGTAATTATATATATTTTCGAGGACCTGGATATAGTCCAAAATGTCCTTAAGACTTAAGAGTAGTATATCCATATGTTGAATATCTATCATTCCTTTCTTACAAATTAATAACATATTTGTCTTCAATAACTTGTTGATTAGTTGCTTAACTTCTTTTTGATTGGTTGATTTAAACCTAAAAATTCCTGACGTCAACTTCACATCACCTACTTCTTTTCGATTGTGTCTTTTTTATTATGAGGGTTTCAAATTTACGAAATTCAATTACTGTCACATGAATGACACAAATCATCATTTTTTTTTGTTAAAAGTTAAATGAGATTAAATGTGGGAACTAATCGTGCAACCATTTTACAAATGTTTGAATTAAGTTTGTAAATTTTAAAATCTAGGTAACAAACTTGCAATTTTGTCAAACACGTGGACTATTTGTGCAATTGACTTTTAATATATTAACAACTTATAAGTTATAACCTTTTATTTATTTTGAACGACCAACAAATTCTGACCACCCAAATACACCGACTGGAAAACCCCGACCAACAAACCCGACCACCCAGCGTTGGTGACCCGGCCTACCACCATTTAAGGAAACCCTATCGCCCGAAGCCCACTACGTCAAAACATCTAGTTTACAGATGACATTTTGTCACGAACAAGACTTGAACAAGTAACATCTCCTAGAGAAAGTCAGTGAAGTACCACTAGAAAACTTGTTTATTGTTTATCTTACACTATATATTTTATTTTATTTTATTATTATTATTATTATTATTATTGCACTTTCTATAATGGGCTAATTTAAAGTCCAATACACTGTAGCAGTGTGTAGTAAATGGAAATGTGGGCCAGGCTTAAGCCCAATATAATTTCACAACTCACATGGTGTCACACTGTCACATGCCACCATACCCAAAAGTCCAAGATAAGTACGGATCTTACGGTCTGCATGTGCCTTTATGTCTGACTAGATTGATAGCTATAGGATGTTGTACTTACTGCAAAACAGAGTTGTACAATCTGCATCATCCAGATTCACACCATGGGCTTTCTGTGGTTGTGGATTGGATCTCATCATGATAGTAATAATTTGGTTCAATTATTGGATTCATTTCTGAATGTATGGTTAAATCATAAATGCCAACACTTATTAATGAACATAGTTAAGTAAAATAGTAAGTTAATGTAAGTATTTAATGTTAAGTCACTTATTCCATTAAACACTAGGGCAATTAACTGGGAAAGAGACGAATCGGAAGATCAACTGGTTCAACGGTAGTCTCGTAACTATTTTTGTTTAGACGTCGTGAATTTGAGTCATTCTTTTCCTAATTATTGGTTTCCTCTTAGTTGAAAGGACTGAGTCGCCATGTTATGCTATTTGGGTAAAAGGATAATCTATTTGTCATGGTGATCCTATGTGTCTAGCATTCGTTGTTACGAGTACATAAGAGGGTATACAAAGTATGCATTTGTGATTTTGCATACTTGAAAATATATATAAAAATATATAATTATAAATTCGAATCCCGGTTTATCCAAGTTTTCATCTCACTGTGTTACGTCAAATAGTACTGCTCTTGGCGGCACACGTACCGATTGTCAAATGACAGCCATCTGTATGGTTTCCCAAGGGAACGCCCAAGCAACTTTAAAACCAGCGTAGGCTCGGTTAAGACAACATAGTCTGGTCAGAGTGGGTCAACTAGACTCTCCAAATTGAAGAGTGCGATGGCCTAAACACAAAAAAGAAAGTTGCCGTTCTAAAATTTTTTAAAAATAATAATAATAAGTTAAATTAGACAAAATTCAAACAGCTACCCTCAACTATCTAGATGCTGACAGTTTTACTCTACAATAAAAAACAAAGGTGGTATGAAGGATTTAATTTTATTTTTAATGTAAAATACAAAATGCCGACAGTGAAAGAGAAAAAACAAGTGTCGGTGCCCCTAAATCTTATGTACTAATCACACAGCCTTTATTACTTGTCTCTCTTTATAAATGAATAGACTTGTGTCGTTTTGTCTTTGTGGTTTACAAGGTGCTAATCTCCAATTAATATTGCTATTAACTTTTTATCGTATCAGTGAACGGTTCACAAACATATATCTGAATGAAATTCTTTGTTAATGTTCGTTCATTAGGGAAATGAATTTGTTCTTAAACGGTTCACAAACACAATGAATGCGAACAATGTTTTATTTGATTTGTCTAACCGTGAATTGTCAGTGTCAAGGGTTCGGTTCGGTCCGGTCATGCTATCAAGTTTGTGTTGACGGTTTTTTAAGAGACATTTATATGTTATATTATGTATAAAGTTAAAACATAAACAATGATTTATTTGATTTGGTTAATCAAAAATTGTCAGTGTTAACGGTTTAGTGCGGCTACCATGTTTGGTGGTTTTTAAGAGACATATTTATATGTTGTATTACGTATTTAGTTATCCCAAAATACTCGTATATTTTTTGTTTTTTGTTTTATAGTTAACAATTTTACTTATATGTATGATCAGATTAGAAAAGTTATTTTTAGTATACATAGAACACAATATTGTGAAGTTCACTTTCATAATAAGTGTTTCATCGTATATTAACTTTCGTACAACCCAACATCATCACATCATAGAGTTCACTTTCATAACACAATTTTAATTATAAAGCAAATTACATTATTTAGTAATGTCTTTTCATTAGAGTTATACGCAAACACCAGTTATCATAAATTAATGATATTTTGGTTTTGATAAGAAGTGTCACACCAGATTTCGGCAACTACCCGTCAGAACCTGAAGAAACGTGGATTGACTTACTAGTAGACGATCAACTTTCCTCGGGTATGAGTGTGCTATATCACCGATGGTTTTCCGGAATATGAATTCTTCCACCTACAAAACGAGCAGCACCGTGAACTTACCCCTCAGAAAGGGACAGAGGGGTCCTCTTTGGGGTAACCCTCCGGTGTGAGAATAAGATATTATAGGAGAAGATAGTAATAATCTGAAAGTGAGTAAGGACTTAGAATGTATTTTCTTGCTTACCTCCCCTTGTGGAGGTGGTGTGGTATTTATAGTGTTAGGGTTTCCAATGATTGGGCTCAGACCCAATTAGGGCCTTTTTGGCCTCCTCCTATTGCTTCGCGCCACGTGTCCTTAGGACACCTGGTGCTTTTTCATTGATTATTCTCTGACCAGGGTATTTCACCTGACCCATGTGCAATCACGTGGTAGCACATGGGTTTTGCTGAGTTGTCCACCCTTCATTGGTAGCTGTCAACATCAGCATATTCTTTATTCCTTAAAGGATACCTTCTGGAAGGTTGTCTGATGAGCATAATCATGGTTGTCCTTATCCTGATTTGGATAAGGACGTGGTTGATTATGTGCATGTGTGATATGCGCCTATCCTGGGGATGCGCGAGGTCTTCTCTTTATTCTCACGCGCAGATGTTTTATGCGCAGATGTGATATGCGCAAGCATATGTAACATGCGTGAGCATATGTGATATGCGCCACGCGCAGATGTGATATGCGTGAGCATATGATGCGTGAGCATATGTGATACGCGCCACACGCAGATGCGCCACGCGCAGATGTGATATGCGTGAGCATATGTGATACGCGCCACACGCAGATGCGCCACGCGCAGATGTGATATGCGTGAGCATATATGATGCGTGAGCATATGTGATACGCGTGAGCATATGTGATGCGTGAACATATGTGATATGCGTGAGCATATGTGATATGCGTCACGCGCATAGGTTTTGGCTTTGTGTATTCATGACATCCTGATTTCAGGCCTCTTGTCTATATCTTGTGGGTTGACCCGCCCCGCTCGATGTTAAGGCGGGTGCATACCTCTTCAGAACCCGTTTGGGCGCCTATGGCCACTACTTAGGGAAGCAGCAATTTAGCTGCGCGGGTTGGCCTACCCAGAAGTGGATATCCGTGGTTGCCCCGTCTCCTAACTAATTTAAAATAGCGTACAAGTTAGTCATCGTAGACGAGTTAACCTTACAAAAGAAACTATTAAATAACTTTTTTTGAAAAAACATGACTAAGAATATAATACAAAACTAATATTTTATATTAATAAATCACATAATTAAACCTGCCATTGGACCAATATTAATGTCAATTGCTTAAAACCTTAATAAACAATACTATTCTATCTTTTGAACTTTACATTCCAGATTTGACAAAAATATATAAAATCACAACAGCCATAACTTTATCAAACACTCATGAAATTATAAAAGTTACATTATTTACAGTTTTTTTAAAGCAAGTCAGCTTTATCCTTTTAAGAATTCTGAAATTATAATACAAGCTCATTCTTAAAGTTGAGATCAAATTAAATGTTAGGTACTTACATTGTTTTAAATAACAATGCATTGGTTTCTAATTTATTATATGTTTGTTTTCATACCGCATATAGTTAAGATGGTTGGTGTAGAGAGACTTTAAATCTCAAGTAAAACATCGGGTAACTTATTGTCGTTCGGGATTAAAATAAAAGATTGGGTAACTTATATTTATATATAAACCTTTCTTTTTAACACATTTTAATTTCAATCAACTATTAAAGAGCCATTTTACTATCAATTGATTTTTCCCTCTTATTTATAAACATGGTCCAAGCATTTCATTTTCATAGAAACTATTTTGTACATATTTCATTTTCAGTAGATTAACATTTATCAAAAGCAAAGAATTCTTAATTTAGCACAAAACTACAAATTAATGACCCACCATTTATTTATCAAAAATCATACATTCTTGTTCTTTAAGACGAGGGTTGTTGAACGATATTTACCGAGTATCATATATAGTACTACGTACACTCTTTAAACACGACGCATAGCTCTAAAAGCTAAAATATTTTACTAAAATCTCTAACACCTCTAACACCAATTGTCTACTATCATGTTCATGAAAAGATTGCTTTAAACTTTATTATCTTTGATATACAAATCACTAATTAAATATGCAACATAAGTGTGTCACAACTTAAAAAATATTAGGAAAAACACATTCTCTAACCCCATTTAACCTATAAGACCTATACTTATAATAAATAACTTTCCTTTTTTTCTTAGATTTATTTATTTTTTAAAGTTTTATATATTGAATGAGTTATAATTGCATGAGTGGAGCACCATGTGGCTTTGTATGTTCTCTCAAAATCCAGTATTAATAATCCCATTCATCACTCATCTTTGACACACATTCTTTCTTCTCTCATTGTATATGTATCTTAAGAGGGAAGAAAAACATGAGCCTACCAATCTTTCTTCTTCTCATTCTTGCCATTTGTGCCCCTATATTCACTTCATCTTCACAAGTACAAGATCCTCATCTTGTTGTAGAACATGTTCACAGGTATACTAAGATAACCCACCTTTTAATATTCCACTTTTGTCATTGCTTTGTATAAGAATGTTGTTTTAATTACCGTGAGTATCTGTTACCGGAAAACTTATACTCTTACTTATGTAATGAGGTTTTTTAATAGTATTGTTGTTATATATTCAACAAATAATATTTTATGTATCTGTAATATTATTGTTGTTTTAGTTACTCTGAGTATCTGTTACCGGAAAACTGTAATGAGGTTTTTAATAGTATTGTTGTTATTAAACAAATAATATTTTATGTGGCAATGTAGGAGTATAAATGAATCTAGGAGGAATTTGGGATCTCTATCATGTGGGACCGGAAACCCAATTGACGATTGCTGGCGATGTGACAAGAGTTGGGAAAAGAACCGCCAACGGCTAGCCGATTGTGCAATTGGCTTTGGAAAACACGCCACTGGTGGGCGTGATGGTAAAATATACGTTGTGACAGACTCTAAAAATGATGATCCGGTTAACCCTAAGCCAGGAACTTTAAGATACGGTGTGATCCAAACCGAACCATTATGGATCATATTCGCACACGACATGACTATTAAACTTAAAGAAGAACTCATGATGAACTCGTTCAAGACCATCGATGGTCGTGGAGCCAATGTTCATATAGCCGGTGGACCATGCATCACTATACAATATGTTACAAACATTATTATACATGGTGTCAACATACATGATTGTAAGCAAGGAGGGAACACCGATGTTCGTGACTCACCGGACCATTACGGGTTTCGTACGATTTCAGATGGTGATGGGATCTCGATCTTTGGTGGAAGTCATGTATGGGTGGATCATTGTTCTTTGGCTAATTGTCATGATGGGTTAATTGATGCCATACATGGTTCCACAGCCATAACCATATCCAATAATTACATGACACATCATGACAAGGTCATGTTATTGGGACATAGTGATACTTTGCTTCAAGACAAGAATATGCAAGTCACTATTGCATTTAACCATTTTGGTGAAGGCCTTGTACAAAGGATGCCAAGGTATGCTATACTAATTATTTATAAATAATTAAAATTGTCTTCATATACATAAATGTATATGTATATGTATATGTATCAAGTATATACATGTTCAACTATTGATAAACAAAATTTATTTTTGGATAAATAAAGATGTAGGCATGGGTATTTTCATGTGGTGAACAATGACTACACCCATTGGGAGATGTATGCAATAGGAGGAAGTGCTTCACCAACTATCAATAGCCAAGGGAATAGATTTCTAGCTCCCAATTCTCATGATAACAAAGAAGTGAGTACCAAAAAGATATTAAAGGGTATTTTGGTCATTTTACATATTTTTATTTATTAACGTTTTTCTTGTAATTCTAGGTGACAAAACGTGAGGATACAGCAGAAAGCGAATGGAAACACTGGAATTGGCGTTCAGAAGGCGACCTCATGTTAAACGGTGCATATTTCACGCCATCAGGTGTAGGGGCGTCCAAAAGTTATGCAAGGGCATCAAGCCTAAGCGCGAGGCCATCTTCCATTGTGGGCATGGTTACGGCTAATGCAGGCGTGCTTGGATGCAAGAGAGGCTCTCGATGCTAGTCTTAAACACCAAGAGTCTTTAGATTGTTTTCTAAGTTAACCCAAAAAAAAAGTAATATTGTGTTTATAACTTTATATTAAGTTAATTGTATAAGCAAACAAATTTTGCACTTCAAGTTAGCCTGTCTCTCTGTTTCCATGAACCCTAATTGAAACAGATGATTCAAGAGCTACATTTGTTATGGCTTGTTAAATTATATTTGATTATTGTGGTAATATTGTTGTTCAAATGTATATTATAAGTACTTAATTTACTACCTTTGATCTTGTATTCTATTTCCTTTCATTATTATACAATTATATAATATTATTTAAGTACATTTTGAGTATAAGAAACAAATTTAAAAAAAAATGGTTGGGACCTTATATTAATATAAACTACATAAAAAACATAATAGTTATTCCTTATTGTTCACATGAAAGTTGGATAATATGGTACAAAATTTAATCAATAATTGAGAATGTAAAAAAAAAAAAAAAAAAAAAGGAGCCACCGAGGCACCGACTCATACAGACAAAGAGTAACACAGCATCTAAAAGCAAAAAATGTACAACATCTAATGCATGAATGATGCATTAAATTCTTAAATAAAAGCCCATTATTTTTGGTAAACCTAAAAATGTAGCCAATGACAAATAACAAGAGGAGAATTTACCTATGGTAATACCAACACTAGAAGCACTAAGGTACAACCAATTAATGCACTAAGAAATGCATTTAATTCAGTCTTAAATAACCCATTGTATTGGTAGACCTAATTCAACCGATAACTAACGGGAATTTGACCAAATCATTTGGTGGTGTAATTGTTTTCTTTTCATCTTTAGAAGTTGAGAGTTTATATCATGCATAAACGGATGGATTTAAAAGTAGAATATTAGTTAAAAAAATGATTTTACTATGTTAGTACATTTTAGAAGCACAAAGGTACATTCATTAAATGGAGAAGAGATAGCATTGAATTCTTTCATAAAGAAACACCCATTAGTTTGGTAGACCTAATTGTATCACCAAGAAGGGAAGTTATAGTGTTATTAACACTATACCACTGACAAAAGTTACTTTAGCAATAAATGTATTCAAATCTTGTGTTACTTGGACTATGTTTTTAACAGCAATCAATATTAAAATATAAAAAGAAAGCACACATTCAAGAGTATCAAACCCTTAAAGAAGAAACATGAGACATGACCCGATCTAACTAAACAATCTCCTTGTGAGACGATCCGGACTTAATCCAACCATAAAGATTCATCATGATCTCCTCCAAAATAGCCTCTGTGGATAAACACGTGTAACTGACAGGGTAGTGACAGTTCACGTATTCCTTTGCTTCTAAATAAACTAAAGCGAAACATAGATAATGTCCCTCAAGATTTCCCTTCCCAAAGTTGAGCTTGGTTCATCCGTAACATGCATCCGCGATGAAAAGAACCCAAACCCCGTCACAACCAAGGAAGATGTGCTCCACAAATTCCTCTACCGAAACACTGAACAAACACTCCAAAGAAATTGTGTTCATACCTCCCGCAATTAAGTTTGCCCCTGTTTATTAACAGTGTAATGGTTTAGCTGAGAAATTGATGGTGAGGTCGCAGGAGCGCCACCATGCTACATTAATCTTATGGGTATTTTTTTATAAATTTTTTTATTTTGCAACATTGGTGAGGACTTAGTGTAATACCATTGACAAAACTTTTAACAATTAAACGTATCCACGTCTTGTGTTACTTATAGGTAGTGTATTTCTATTTTTATTTTGTAACAATAATGTTCAATTTCTGATCAATTAAGTTCATGTGTACCCCACATGATGAGACATGTAACATGGCTTACTAAATAAAGAAGTCTTGTATGACATTATACTAATTTCAATAAACACTAAACTAGAAAAAAAATAACAATAATAATAATAATAATAATAATAATAATAATAAAAACTATCACCTATCCTACCCCATCTTAATCTTAAACTTAAGCTCCCACTTTTTATTTTTATTATAAATATATAGTTATGATACCCAAAATATTTATGTATATTTGAGTCATTTTTACATTTTTACAATAGATATCCGAGTATCACCAAGCTATAAAATCCTAAAACTTATCAGAATTATGTGTCAAATTGGACTATATAATTTAGTGTGTGTGGTTCAACATTTTTAAACCTTTTTTCACAATTTAACGGTCTCGTTCGCTTCAAGGATATTTCATAAAAAACAAAGACGTAGTTGATCTTTGGTTTATTAATAGGAACCGAAAATTTAACAATTTTGGGTGGATTATTTAAAAAAAAACCACTATATCCATGTAATTGTTTATTTTGGTGGATTATTTATACAATGTTGCTAGTTAAAAAAATACAGTTTGAAATTATGTGACAAACGAAAAAAATGTTTACATGACACCACTTGAACCAAAATGTAACACGTATTACAAGTGTGTGCATCCAAATTTTAATAATTCAAAGGAAATAAAATCTATGATTTTGTTTTAATAATAAAAAAATATATATACATAAACAAATGACAACCCTTAGTTCAAGTCACCTATTACATTAATTGATTCAAAATGTCATAATATGAAATATCTCCATCGGTTAAAAAGCTAAACACACTCATAAATGTGATAAGTCAGATATCATTTTAGATTTTTATTAATTATTCAAAAACACTAACTTTCTGTTAAATCAGCTTTGTGAAGTTTAGGCACTTATTACTTCTCCCTAGAGTAACGTTTTAAAACAACTCGAAAGCAAAAGAAGGCGTTTTTATAAGGAGAATCGGAAGAAAAAGAAAAGATAAGTTGGGTAGCTTGGAGCAAAGTTATAAGAGATAAAAAAAGAGGAGGCTTAGGGGTCGGTAGCCTAAAAGCTATGAACACGTCCTTACTTGCAAAATGGTTGTCTCGGTTCAAATCAGGTAGTAGCTCTTTATGGATAAAAGTTATCTCGTCTATTCATAGAGGGTCTCACAAGTAGGAGTTGGTACCAGTTAAGAGATCACTTGGTGGTTCATGGAAACAAATACGTCAAGCGGATAAAGATGGATATGATGGAAATAGTAGGATGATGGAAAGGTTAAAAGTTCATGTGGGCAAAGGTGACAAACCCTTTTTTGGCTTGATAAATGAGTTAAATCGCTACGGTGGGAGCTTGACAATTTAGGTCAGCAGGTACACAAATCTTCTTTTTGGCTCAAATGGTTACCCATTAAAATAAACTGTTTCATCTGGCGCTTGTTGCTGGATCACATTGCAACCAAATGTGCTTTAAACACTAGGGGCATTAATGTGGGAGAGTTGGGGTTGTGCGGTCTGTGATACATAACCAGAGACTACGTAACATTTCTTTATGCATTGTAAAGGCATAAAAAGCATCTAGGTAATTATTTTCGATTGGGTGAAGTTACATCAGAGGACCGGTTTTGAGTTAATAGAAGAGATTATGGATTATTCAAGCAAAATCGTCAAATGCAAAGAGAAGTGTTGGGTGATTCAGTCTATTTTGGCGACGACATGATGGATGATTTGGTTGTCTCGAGGAATGTTGTAGTCTTTAATAACATGCCCTTCTCAATGTCCAAGATGGTGTTTGAAATCAAACCGGCGTCTTTCTTATGGGTCAAACAAAGGAGCAAAAGGCTTAGTCTTGACTGGGAGAAGTGGTGTCAGTTTAATTCCATCAATTTCCTTTATAAACTTTGTTATTTAGTTTTTCCGTTTTCTTTTTTTTGGGCTACTTGCCTCTTCTAAGTGGTGTCATTAGACTGTTTAAACGAGCCAAACGACAATACCGTCACAACGCGTGAAGCCGTTTACTAGTTAATATATAAATGCTAAAAGCATGTAATTAACTTTTTTTCTTATATGGTTTGAATAAGGAGATAAGTTGCTTAAAGTTTTGTAGTCCCAATGAGTGTCACCACATGCTTTCCATTCATACTCACATCAAAACAACAACCTTCTATTTAATGAAATCCGGTTCCATGTGACTTTTCTGCCGTGTCGGAAAAGGCTTGATTTTTATATTTTAAAATGTTTCACAAATTTAATTTCTATATAATATAATGGAATAATAATTCATATGCTTATTGGTTGTTTAAGTACCAAACTATTAATATAATACAAAAGTATTAAACTAGTGAAATTCAACCTTTAAATTTCTTGATTTGACTCTTTGAAAAGAAGATCTTCATTCATACTATCTAACATTTTGTTCTTTAGATGAATAGAAGGAAAACACGTGTGTAGGTCTAGCAGGCAGTGACAAAGTTTGGATTAAAACGTCGAGGGAGAGGAGACCCAAATTGTATTAAAAAAAACCATAAATGAGGTGGCGACTGACTCAAAATTTCAACCGAAAACGGGTACATTTACATCACGTATACAAATTTTCAAGAAAAAACGGGTCGTTTTACACTACTGCGCAGGGGGGGGGGGGTGTCTGGTCCTCACTATACACGTCGGGTCAGGTTGCTTTTAAAGTTGTTTCATGCAAAGTGACTAGCATGAGTTTATACCATTTGTATATGATACCAGCTTGGCGTTTAAGGTTGTGGAACTACTTAGCCGAGTCCAGGGTGTTATACATGATTACATGGTAGTGTTATGTCTCCAAAATCAATCAATATGTCTATAAAAACTTGGTTTTGTAATTAAAAAAAGGCTAACGACATAACTTGTTACTCATTTGCCACCTATTTCAATGTTAAAAAATATATATGAAAATCTAATGAAATGTCTCCTCTCTCATTTTCATCTTTATATGTTTTTATTGTTTTCATGAGAGCAATTCATTAAAAGTACAACTATTTTCAAATCCAAAACGATATAAATATTAGAAGTTATAGGATTATGACACGTGTATTCTTGAACATGTGTCACATAGAAAACAAATATAAATATTTGCCCAAGATTTTTTTACCATCTCAAATCACTATCAATTATCAATGATCCATAAGGCTGAGGGGTGTGGGGGGCGCGAGAGGGGGCGCGAGTGGGGGCGCCAGCCAATAATATTGTGACGTGTGGCAGAGAGAGAAACTTGATAAGATGGGTGTTGGTAGTGGTGATAGCGCCCCGGGCTATGGTGTGGAGGGGCGCGAGAGGGGGCGCGAGCGGTTTATTTTTTTATTTTTTTATAAATGTATTAAAAAAACGTATTATTAAAAAAACAAGAAATTATTTAAAAAAACACAAATTTTTTTGAAAATTCATATAATAAAAAAAACATACTAAAAATTAAACAAACAATAATATTTAATAATAAAACTAATCTAATACAAGATCCTCTGGTCGCCTCGCCCACAAATGTTCAACCAACTCATGTCGAAGATCCCCGTGTATCTCACGGCTCTTGATATTTGCTATGTTATGAAGTTTTTGTTGATCACTGATTGTGGACGGTTGTGGCGGAATGTCACCTTGGTAGTTTTGGCATATAGCTTTGCCCTCGTCTTCTAACGTCATGTTGTGTAGGATAAGACACGTGTAGACGACGTCCATTATCCTCTCCCGAGTCCAATAACGTATCGGGTTCGCCAGAACATAATATTGTTTTTTTATAGCTCCAAAAGCTCTTTCAATATCTTTTCTAGCAGACTCTTGCTTCTTCGTAAAATACTTCCGTTTGTCGGCGACTGGATCTGTAAAAGCTTGAACTAACACAGCCCATTCGTTGTAAATACCATCGACCAGATAGTACCCGTACTTGAAGAGTTCTTCATTTGCAACAAAAGATTGAGGTGGTTCAACCCCGTCGATAAGGTCGTTGATCAAATGTGACTGATCGATAACATTAAGGTCGTTATTTGACCCAGCAACACCAAAAAAAGCATGCCAAAACCAAAGATCCTGTGACACCGCCGCCTCAAGTATGAGGGTCGGCCCTTCATGATCACCACGGTGGAACTGACCTCGCCAGGCCGTTGGACACATAGCCCATCCAACATGCGTACAATCGATGCTACCTAGCATCCCAGGAAAACCATGTTTTTCTGCGTGCACCTCATATATGCGTTGGATGTCATACGTTGTAGGTTTACGCAGATATCTCCGAGCGTAAGTCGATATGACTCCTACGTACAATATATATTAAAAAATGTAATAAATATTTAATAAAAAGTAAAATTAATGTTTTTTACCTTGGCAGAAAAAATGAAGGGATTCACGTGCAACCCTTTTCGACATCTGTAAATACTCATCCAAAGCGTCCGACGAGATGCCGTACGCTAGTTGACGGATAGCAGCCGTGCATTTTTGAAGAGGGGTAAAACCGGGAAGACCCCTAGCATCCTCCCTTTGTTGGAAAAAGGAATACCGTGCCTCTAAATCACTCGCTATACGCGTGAACAATTGCCTGCTCATTCGAAAACGAGTTCGAAAATCCGACTCCGCGTATACCGGTTGAGGGCTAAAATAATGCCTCATCAAAGTATCGTTAGCACCCGATCGATCACGATCACGAGGTGGTGCTCTAACCCTCGGGAGTCGGGGTTGATGGGCTTGATTTTGCAAGAGATTTACCACGGCTGCGGTCAAAACTCCCCCTACATGAAGAAGCAAATCATCCTCTTCGGAGGAGTCGGAATCAGACGAGTACGACGACATTATTTTTAAAAAAAAAAATGGGACGATGGGTTGTTTGGAGATTGAAGTTGTGTTTGATATGGTAAAAATGGGTTGATTTAGGGGTATTATATAGGATTTTGTAAAGGTTTTTTTTAAAAAAGTTTGAAAGAAATGGGTAATATATAGGAAGTGTTGTATAAAGAAATGGGTAAGTTTGGTGTTTTTTGAAGTTGTGTTAAAGTGTTGTATAAAATGGGTAATATATAGTAGTAGAAATTTTTTTTTTTTTTTAAATATTAAGAGCCAACGGCTCATTTATCTTTCAAACGGCTATATTCACAAAACCCCAAGCACCCTAGCGCTCAACCTGTCCCGCGAACCCCCTGGCGCCTGCCTCTTTTTCCGCTCTCGCGCCCCTCTCGCGCCCCTCTCGCGCCTCGGTGGTGTGGTGCTCGCGCCCCGGGGCGCGATCGTCTGGCCTCTTGCGCCCTTTCTAGCGCTCCACACCCCTCAGCCTAACAATAAATTACATAACATGATATCATCATCATAACCGACAGTGAATTTTTATATTAAACCATTGAAGATTTAATATTATCGACAACTTGGTACTAGACTTTTATATTCATGAGATCTAAATGCTGTTGTACATACACTTCTTCTACTAGGGATCACGATTTGTTTACACGTCCCGTCAACACTGTTGTAGAACTCGCTAGTCAGATAATGGGATAGAGACTAATGATTAATCGAATTGGAATTTTTATATATAAATTTTCCAGTTATATATATAGACACACGTGTTTATATGTAATTTCTATATATGAAAACATTATAATATATGCGCATATTTATTGTAAGTTATATACACACATTTTTATATACACAAACAAAATCGTCGGAAATTGGGTGAAAATTGCTGCAAGTGGTCGAAATCAGCCGGAATTGAGGTCCGGCTACATCTACCGATTTTCTCGCCAGTTATTCAAAAAACATTATAATATACACGTCAATTAAACCAAAATAATCAAAACCAAGAAAACCCAAACCAATTAACCTTCCACTCTTACTTAAACCATATAGGAATACTGACATTAGCCAATTGGGTGGTGGTTTAATAGCAAAGACAAAACCATTAAACACTTGAGTTTGAAATAAGGAGGTCTTGCTCAAGTTAGACGACAAGGACTAAAACGAACTAAAACGAAATTCGTCGTTAAAAGAGCAGAAAGGAATACCGACGTTAGACACGTGGACAAGGTTGAGTGGAGAATTGTATTATTGGGAGGCACAAGAGCCCACCTAGCCCAACACACATGCTTGCTACTTAATAAAGTGTAAAAAGTTTCCTTTCAATGTTCATGGCTTATTGAACTTAGACCCTAGAGATGTTCAAAACGGTTTGGGACTAGGAACCGGAACCGGTTCCTATATTCAAAACCACCTTTTAAACCGGTTCCAGGCTCGAACCGGTTAGGGAACCGAACCGGTTCTCCCACCCTCACTACATTGGCATATTATGGTTATCACATAAGCAAAATCACCATATCCAAAATTTATAAACTGATTATCAAAATATCAATATCAAATCCTAATAATTAGATAGGATGGCTCACTCACTACATTTAACTTCAACTGGCTGTGTCTACAACAGAACAACATTAGTTAATTGCAACATCTTTCATACATTTCATTTCAATGTCTTTTTGTTTGAACAAATAATTTCCTTTTATGAACAAACAAGCTGATGGCAGTATTATATTAACAAGAAGCTATCACTAATTATTCTTAATGCGAGTGATTTCGCGATTGTAAACAATAAACAAGAGCAATGCCTATTATTACTCCCGCTAACCTGTTAAGCGACTATGATATCAATAACGAACCAAGGAGTCGTATTCACCTCAAGCCGAAATAAAATTTTATGTCTCACGCAAACGTGCGTGTATACATAATAATTTTTTGTTTTGTTCTCAATATTTAGTTGTCACAACTCACAAACAAGATTTCTGATGCACCATTTATGTGGATTTAAACATTGCAACTTAAAACCTACTTTCAAAAAATAATCGAAGTTACCATAGATGACTTCTTGCGTATGACATATTACGAAACTTCATACATAAAAGAAGGTAGATAGCGGCGGATGTATAAACGTTAACTTAAAAAAAATATCAATATAGTTTGTCCATTTTGGCAACAAAAACACTCACCGTCGAAAGAAAAAAAAAAGGCGATAAATAATGACAGGAAAAAAGATATAATTTAGAGCAAATTTGTGAATGGACTTCCAAGACGATGGATCATTTCCAGGCTTTACGGCCTCTGAACTGTTTGTCGGCGCCTCGTTGCTTTATCTTTTTCTGACGTTTTACTCTTGCAATCTTTGATCTCTTGGCAACCAATGGCATGGCCTTTTTATGTTCCTTTTGCCGGTTGCTTAACCCGCCAGTCTTATCAATCATCGTTCAAAATAAATCAGTGTTAACACAATTCAATAACTAAGAAAAATAAATAATGAAACATAAAAACATACCTTCTTCCGCTTAACAGCGGCTCGTGATTGATACGTCCCTGTCTCTTCTCTTCCTGCTTTAATTAACGCCATCCTTTCTTCCTTGGTCATCTTTTTCCTTATGTTAGCCTACAAATAATTACAGTTAATATAAACCGGCCAAACAAGTTGAAATTAGCTTTAGAAGAAACCGAGTCAAACTATTTGAAAAACTTACTTCAAGTGAGTATCCATCCACTCGTTTCAAACTGAGTTGATCAGAACTCGGGACCTTAAAGTGCTCGGATTTTGGATCCAAACCTTTCTTCAATAATCCATGGTTAGTCAATGCAAGCTTCGCTTCCTTCTTTGCCTGTTTTCACAAATCGGATATTATAATTCGCATGAAAAACAGAATAATATTTTGTGTTGTAAAAACGAAACTTACTTTTAGTTCTTTGATTCTTTGGAAATCCTCGTTTGAAAGAATACCATCTGTTACATCCGAAGTATCATTATTCTCCTCTAATTTAGCTCCTGCTAGCCTTTTAAGAGCCCGGAGACTTTGATTGGCAGAATCAAGTTGTTCATCGAAATCAGCAAATTTACGCTTTTGCCCTTTGCTTTCACCAACGCTTTTCACATCAACATTATCATCATCGTTGTCACTGCCTGAAACATCACCTTCATCTTCTGACATCACATCATCTTCGCTTCCCATGAGTGTATCATCACCATCATCATCTTCACCACCATCATCATCTTCATCTTCGTCATCACCAATTTCAGAGTTAAGCTCTGAACCACCATCATGAATGCTGACATCATCATCACTATTGGCATCATCTTCATCATTTAAGATATCATCCATATCGGAAGAACTGCTGGCATCATCGCCGACATCATCCTGAAGTAATTCAGCACCGGGAACATCACTGGGAATAGTGACCTCACCAAATGCTTTCGGTTTTGCCTTGGGATCAGTGGGCCGTCCACGGTCTTTCTTTACAAGTAGTGAAGGACAGATCTAAAAAACCAATTTCATTAGCCACGTTATTCTAGCATACACATGTATATAGATACATATAAAGATAAAAAACATAGAATAATTCTTTTTATATTACCTCTCTAAACAACGAAATAAGTGAACGAGCTGCAGATGAAACTGCTTTCTCATGTGATTTCTTGTACAGCACCAGGTCTTGCAGCAAGTCTTCTGTCATTAACTGAAACAGAAAAAAAAATTAGAAAGATGTAACTTTCTTTTCTGTTTAACTGAAAATATGTGATTCTAAGAAACATGTAAACACGCGAACCAGAACATACAACAGAAAGCTTACCAAAGGAATTCTCAAACATATTTCCCGCACAACATTCAATCCAACAGCAATTGACTACAAAGGGAGAACAATATTGAAATTTAACTTAAACATTTACATCACGTTATGGAAAGATAATATAATTGAAAATATAATTAAAAATACCTCTGTACGTGAGCGATCATGCACGAATTGGTTGACTATTTGTTTAAACAATGGTTCGACTGCATCAGGTGGCACCTGGTCCAGATATAATTTGATCAATTAGGATGTAGTGGACACAAGGAATAAACAAATAATTTCACTTAAAATGACTTATAATGAAGATTTGATAGGTTATAGTGGGTACCATATCATGACAGGCTTGAACAGCTGCTGCTAGCAAGTTTGTCACATCCCTTTGATGGGGCTGCAAATATAAGTAACGAGAATGATATTTGAATGCAAGTAACATATAAAAAGCATAATGCTTGCGATTTGTGACGATAAGTGATAAATAGAAGGCTTTCAGGGGATACAATACCTGAACATACTTCTGAAGGAAAGGATAAAAGTTCAACAAAATCAATCTATGAAGGCCAACAATGCGAGCAACTACTTTCACAATCATCATTTTTATCTACAATAATACAATGGATATGTAAGCGAGAATAATAAGCATGTTTTATCTTCAATTAACCAATATATAGAAGAAAAATGCGTAAATAATTACCTCAAACCGCTCTTTACAAGTTTGAAGTTTCGAGAACAGCTTCTCAGCAAATCCCTGTAGATAGATTATAGAACTCAAGGCACTTAATTTATTTCTTTAATATAAATAAAATAAGTGCCGAGGCATACTTGAGGGTCTGTCAAAGAGGTCAAAGGTGAATAATAATTCAGGTTATTATCACGCTCTGAAGATATACGTTGCTGTTTTTCATGCTCCGAATTACACGCTGCAACTTTGCTTTCTTCTTCTTTTTACTAGATGTTGTTCCTGTGCTTTTTGCCTATTTTCAAGAATCAATAATAATTTCTCATTAAAAGTTTTTCCTTCAAAAGCTACCAGCAATTTAGATACAATAAATGCCACAAAATGAGCAACTAACCTTGTAAATGGCCTCTTTACTCACAACTACATGAGGTTGGTGTGTTGGTTCTTCTTCATCACTCGACTCATCACTGTCATTTTCTTGCTCAATTTTTTCATAATCAAGAAGAAATGATAGAGCAGCGATCATAACCCTGATCATACAACAAATATCAGTGTAAGAACATTACATATCATGCATTTAATAGATTTTTTAAACATGAATATTATTGAATAAACCTTGACGATTGATGAAAACAGGCCCGACATATAGCATTGGCTGTTCTATCATCAAACCAAACCTTCCTCCTATGAAGATCACATATAGTGACAAGTGACCTCATTGCTTTTTTTTCATCCTCTTCCTAAAACACCATAAAAGCATATGATACTAGATCATACGTAACCGTATTAAATGTGATCTAAAAAGCGGCAGGAACACCAGCAATTACATACCTGTAGCATTGAAAATAAAATACTTTGAAGTGCCCTGTTTTCTGTTTCATTCTTGTGTTTTTGATTCATCCGCCTAATACTATGAATGACATGCGAAAATGCCAGTACTTTTAAAGGTTTATCACTCAAAACCTGAAGCTCCATGAACAACGGAAGAGTTTCCTTGATAGCAATAATCTATTAAAACACAAAATTCCATTATTTCATGTCAAACTAGAAAAATGCTAGAACTATATAATCAATTCGTACCGAAAACAATTTCAGTCCCTCTATAAAATCAAATCATCTTGCTTAAATAATATGGATGAAGTCTCAAGGCACTGCCAGGTAGGTCGACTGGAGAGTTGCATATAGTCGAACATGGTAAATTAAGAAATAATTAATTCTCAGGAAATTATATATGTGCCAAATTTCATAAGTATACTATTTTTTATTACAAAAAATGTGAATATCAACACTATATATAAAGGATACATGTTCAAGTACTAAAGTAATTCAAATATTGATATGCATTCTTTAAAATTATACACATATTATAATTTAATTCTCGTCTTTCAATGTATCTTCATGAAAAATCAGCAAAAATTGGTTATTGAAAAAAAACAAAAAACAATAGAAAGCAGCAAAAAATAATAAAAAAACAGCAAAATCTGACTTGGCCGCGTTGGACCGACTAGGCACCAACTCCGAGTATTAGGGTTGGCAATTTCTAACACGGGCCTGTTAACACATCTGACACGGATATTAACAGTACTAGGTTTGAGCTTACTATGTTACGTGTCTTAAACAGGTCGACATGTTTAAGACCTGTTTAAATTTGTGTCCTGATAGATTAAGCACCTTTTAAGAATTATGTATTTATGTACTAATTGAACTTCAATGAATTTTTGGCAATTTTTGTTTCAATACACATGTATTATTAATAGTGTAGCTAAACAGGTTGTGCCGTGTTAACTAGTTTCTAAACAAGTTCGTGTTTGGGAAAAATGACACTATTAGTTATCGATCGTGTCTAGCACCCCTACACTAACACCAGGGGTGCAAAACGAACTGGGCCACTTGAGAGCTATTCGGGCTCGGGTCGATAAAAAAATCGAGCCGAGCCTTTGCGTCAAATAAAGCTCGTCTAGTTATTGAGCCCGAGCTCGAGCCTTGTGTATTTTAAGTTTTTACCTCTTTTGAACATACATATATTAATTTTACACTGCATGATCGACCTGAAGCCGAACACTGGCTTGTTTAGGATACTCAACGAGCTCGATCCGAGCTTAGGCTTGTTTAAAGTTGTTTTCTTAATATATATAAAACTAATTAAACACGTATGTATAATTAATAAACAATAAACAAGATGAACCCAATCTGAGACTGAGCTTGCAAAAACAACTCACAAGCCAAGCTCTAAAGCTTTAGAAAAAGAGCTCAAAACGAGCTCAGCTCTCGTAAGCCAAAACAAGCCAAGCTCGAGCCTAGTTGAGATTGAGCTCAGCTTGTTACACCCCTATCTAGCACTACAAGCAATCGTGTCTTATTGTGTCATCATATGTTATGCCTGCTCTGCCTAGTTTGACCAATTCCTAGTAATATTGGCCGAGCTGAAGAAACTCGCATCAGTACTCTACCAAGTACTCAAAACGAGCTACGCTCAGCTCTTGTAAGCCAAAACGAGCCAAGCTTGAGCCTAGTTGAGCTCGTGCTCAGCTAGGTTACTCCCCTATCTAGCACCACAGCCCACAGGTAATCGCATCTTATCATGTCAGCCCTACCGAGTTTGACTTATAATATACAAAACCTATCTCATGAATGTTATTAACTCTAGCACAATATACACTATTAATTAGAGCTCAATACATTTAAAAATTACACAGTACCTTCCGATTAAGCATAAGAATCAACGCCTGCGTAAACGTAACCCGAAGCGCGGACGGAAGCACACGAGCAGCCGACTTCAAAAACTCCACAAGCTGAACCGGATACTCCACAAGCTGAACCGGATAAAACGGCGTAACGTGAGCTAAAAACATTGCACGGTCACCGAGGTCTTTCGCAACATTCGGATCACTTCCAACGCCACCGGTAACAGCTGAAGTGAAGTTTAACGCCGCCTGTTGCTGAAACAACTGTACGGACGACTTGAATTGATTGTACACTAGCGTTAGCTCGGTTTCATAGCCTTCTGGATCGCATTTCATTTTGGATTGGAGTGTTGGTAGGCTTATCTTTTCGGACGAACGGCCGGACGCGGATAAGGCGTCCGCGGTGATCTCGGTTGCCGGCATGGTTGGTACGGCGGTTGTTTCTGTTCGCCGCCGTGGGTTAGTGTGGTTATTGGTTGTGGATGAAACCCTAGAAACCCTAATAAGTTGTTATTGAAGTGGTTAAAGACGGTTGGAGATTGGATATATTGTTTATTTTAGTCCTTGTGGTCTGAATAAAGTTACACATTAAGTTTCCGACACGATTCGAAACATTACGCAGCCAAACATGACTGATTAAATGAGTCGTTCTAGGGCCGTCCAAATTGCTCGTCGCTCGCTCGTTTTTTCGCTCGATTGTAAACGAAACACTCTGCTTGGTTCGGTTTATAAATGAGCCAAGCAACGAGCAAATGTCTGCTCGGTTTAATTCGACTAGAATATTTTTAATTTATTTTATATACAATTATAAGTCCTTGTAGTTAATTGAAAACACTAGTAATACAACTTGTGCTTTGCGACGGGGAGTTAGAGAGATGCTGGTAGAATGGACTTCTTTGTATATTGATGGGCTTATATAGACAATGTATATTTAAACTAAACGACATTAAGATAATACCAAAAACATAGGGCCTTGTTTATTCCTATTTTAGGTCAAGCATAGTGTACTCGTTATAGCAAACGAAAGATAACATTCAAAAAGTATAATCATCTGAGTGAGTTCAATCTTGCATATTTAGTGGATGGGAACTCGATATTATGAATATATTTATTAAAACACTTATATATTAATATTATTATATCATAGAATTGTTATGTTATTATAGATATTAGTAACTACAATGACATGATTTTAAGTAAATATATTTTAATATGCCTTAAAAAATAAAACTGTGTAATCATAAAATATTTAAAGTCAAGAGATTGGAGTAAAATACAATATATTAATTGAAAAGAGAAATTAAAGTTAACTATCTTTTTGAAGTTAGTAAGGATTTACACACTTGTCATAAGTTAATAGGTTTACATTATGAATAGTACGAGTAGTTTTTTTTTAGTAACTACTGCTTATAATTAGGGAACATAACTAATTTTTAAAAGTGTTTCAATTAGGTTACTCATGCATATTTTTTTCAAATCTGGTCACTAAATCTTCAAATCGAGCCTCACCGATTTTTTTGTTTGTTAAGAAAGAAATGGAGGATAAGATGTGGGGGTCGGAATTTGCAATATAGGTTGTTATATTTTTTAAAAATTAAAAAACGTTAATTATATTAAAAATCAAAAATAAAAAACAAAATTCACACCGCCGCTCAACGTCAACATAAAAAAAAAGATAAAAAGATTTTCTATGTGAAACAAAAATTAAAAGCGTTAAAAAACATATTAAAACCTTTAATTTAATAAAATATGAAAGTTTAGTGACCTAATTGGAACACTTTCGAAACTTTGTTACTATTCTATGAAATTGTCCCTACAAATTAATATATATATATATATATGTATGTATGTATGTATGTATATATATATATATATATATAACTTGTAAATTAATTCATAAACAATAAACATGCAACTTGCATAACTTTAGCCCAAATGTAAGATAGTCAATTAGTTATTAAATTAATAACAAAATGATTTAGACTCAAATTCATTACATTGGGGTAAAAAAAAAATTCGACCCAAAATTTTCAAGCCCAAATGAAAAAATGGAAACCAAAAAACAAAAGTGAACGGTTTTCAAAAATTCAAATACCAAAGTTGCTTTTTTTTGCCCAAAACAACCTATACCGAACCACGTACACCCTTAACATGAACACACTAGTCATAACATGTGTTTGTGAACCATGATGACTTGAACATAACTAAGACAATCTATAACACTTCCATGTTTCTAACAACAAATCTATAACTTTGCTAGAAAACTTTACAAAGTACAAACATTTTCAAATCCTCACAAATGCTGCAACTTAATGAGCGCGCGATACGCCCCATTATCCCCCAATGAAAGCAACTCATTATGTGACCCTTGTTCCACAACTTTCCCATTTTTTATCACGGATATCGAATCGGATTTTTGTATAGTGGATAACCGATGAGCCACGACCATGCAAGTCCTACCGACCATCATTTTCTCTAACGCTTCCTGCACGAGGTTTTCTGATACACTGTCAAGTGCACTTGTGGCTTCATCTAAAAGAAGAATAGTTGGATTCTTGAGTATTGCTCTTGCAAGTGCTATTCTTTGCTTTTGGCCACCTGATAGTTGGACTCCTCTTTCTCCACAATATGTTTCATATCCATCTTTCATTGAACTACATTGATATCATATTCATTTTCATTAGAATAATATATATATATATGTGTGTGTGTGTAAGAGAGGGTTACAATGAGAACAATATTTAACATGTAAACTCATGAAACCACTTTAAAAAACTAGTTTTTTTTTTTTAATTTTTCATTATTTTTTATATGTTATTAATCTTTGCCAAAACCAAAAAGAAATAAAAAAAAACATGTAGATAGCGATAATACATGCATGTAACTTGTGAAGTTACATATATGTACTTTCATGTGCTACATATATATTTTTTATTTTGTTTTGGTTTTGATAAAGACTAATAACATGTAGAAATAATAAAAAATTAAAAAATAATTAAAGTTAAAGGGTCGCTTCATTGGGGACCACAAAAAAAGTGAGGAACGGGAACCATGTGTAAAAAAAATATTTTTACATGTAAAAAGTTCATTTTTACATAATCTTATAATCGTTTTTTTTTTTTGAGTTTTTGCATATAAACACACGATAAAAGTAAAAAAGATGAAATTAATGAACCTTCAAATTGACTTTGTACTCATTTTATTTTATTTTTATCAATTTGTATCTTTATTAAAACAATAATTTGATTGAATTGACTTGTTCAATCTCGACGATTAAATATAAATAGGCTATTATGCTTGTAAAAGCCGTTTTAAGAAGGAAATAAAACTAATTTATTTAAAACAAAGTATTAAAAACAGTTAAAAAAGTAACTTCTTTTCATTTATATTTTTTTTTTCAAAATCGAGTATCTTTTTTATTAGAACGCCTTTTACACGCGTTTATAAGCAAAAGTTATGAAAAAACTATGCAAACACAAATTTTGTTACATGTGAACATAAGTTTTTTTATGCTAGTGAACCTCCCTCTAAAGTTTTAAGCATACCTTATAAACTCATGAGCATTTGCAAGTTTTGCAGCTTTCCTTATTTCAGCTTCACTAGCTTCCTCTTTACCATACACAATATTATACCGAATACTTCCCGCGAAAAGCATCGGTTCTTGACTCACCAACGCGATATGCGACCTCAAGTTTCTCAAATTATTACTCTTCACATCCTTCTGGTCAATGAGTATCCAGCCTCTTGACGGGTCATAAAACCGTTCTATCAACCCGATAACAGTGGACTTACCCCACCCGCTCTGGCCCACTAGTGCAACTGTTTTCCCAGCTTCTATTTTTAAAGAAAGTCCTTGGAATATCATTTGCTCGGGTCTTGACGGGTACGAAAAGTAAACGCTTTTAAGCTCTATATCGCCTTTAATGTTTTTAACAGTTAGCCCGTTTGAGTCATTCGGGTTAATCTCGGTTTTTCTATCGAGTACTGCTAACACGGACCGTACTGCACTGCCACCTTTTGCTAGATCAGAACTCATGCTTCCCGCGTCTGCAATGTTCTTGCCGGTTGTCATTAATATAAAGAATACCTGAAACATTTGTTTCGCGGTTACATTCCCTTGGTTCACGGGCTCGTCCTGCGTCTTCAAATCCAACCATCTCTCGCTTGTGATCGCGAATTACTAGTTTTGTTTCGGAGCGACTATGAACTACACATTTCTGAGTAGTTACGATATTCAAACATTTGTATGTAACATTCTCCCACCGCTAAAACATGAATATCCGCGTGCATCATTGCTAATCCACCAAGCCCCATGAAATTGACTTTACAGTGGCTCCTGACGCTTAACAAAGATCCTAGATTGTGACGATCGTTTTCACCACAAGATTGGTTCCACGAAGACCCTTTGACCATTGATACTCCGTTCAACCACCACGATCGAACATTGATACTCCTTTGACCTTGGGTTGGCCATTACCCGTTTTGGAGCTCATACGGAGCACATAGCCCCCTTTCGGTTTCATGATTCCATTGTAACACTTCAAGTATCTTGGATATGCAAGAACTAGCCATATGAATCCACTTATGATCTCGGGTCATTGGTTTTCTCTCGCCTTGGACTCATCAAGGGAAACTCCTAACCAATGGGATACAATATGTGACGTAGGCGGTTACAACATACACTCTTAACTAATCACTAAGGCACCCCAGAAGAATATGCACGAGTAATCAGAAACACAGAGTAAGGATGGGTAGAAGTAGAAGAAGATACACTAATTCCCTGTGGAGATGAGTGACGACCTCACTTACTCATACTATTTTATGTATTTTAAGTCTTAAAAAAACATTTGTTTTTTTTAGCCCACGGCAACTACATCATGTACGTTATGTGTGATTTCCCTAGCATAGACAGTCCGACCGAACATTCAAAGTATCACCAAAATATTCCAATTCGAAAGTGTATCACACGATTAAGACACGTCTGAATTCAACAATCCACGTACCTAATCTCAAATCAACTAATGAAAAACAAACATTCGTACATAAAAAGCTCAGATTCAAAATAAAAGTAGGTACACATACCATCTTTTTATCTCACACAAATAAACTTTTGTGGTACAAAAAAATGTTTTAAGAAGCCACTGCAGGGGTGCAAACGAGCCGAGCCAAGCCCGAACTCGACTATAAAGAATGTTTTAAGAAGCCACCTTAGAAAGAAATTTTAAGAATGTTTTACACATAGCTCGAGCTCGGCTCGTTTATTATTTTTTTTAATTAAGTTTTATATGCTTATAATTATATATATATATTACTTAGTTATTTTATCATAACATTTTATAGATTGATTAGTAATTATTAACTATATATAGTCAGGGGCGGCTCGGAGGGGGTGCGAGCCGCACCATCGGTCGGGGCACAAACTTTTTTATACGTATTACACATATATGTTTTTTGGTGTTAAAAATGTTATTTGCAAGGATTTATGAGATAATTACATGCTCAGAATTGTCTCTGCTTATATTAATTCGGTCGATAAAAGTTTTATTCATGTATATTAGCGAATAAAGTTTTTTTGTTAAGACCTACATGCCTTTTTATTTTGGCTCGACCGAGATATTTAAATTCTCGGAGACGGCCTTGTATATAATTCATATAATAAAAATTATATTAATTTCGGGCTCACAAGTCGGCTCGAGCTCGATAAGTGAAGCTCGGGAAACTTAATTTTAGACTCAATCGAGTTTTTCACGAGCTAATTTCGTGAAACTCGGCTCGTTTGCACCCTTGAAATCCAATGACCAAAACAATATTTAGGGGGTGTTTGTGATTGCTTATTTTTACCAACTTATAACTTATAAACTTATTAAAAAGTAATAAGGTGTTTGGGATTGATTATATTGTGAAAGGAAAAGTTCGATAAGTTACACTTTTGTAACTTATTAACTTAATAAAAAGTTATAAAGAGATAAAATAAGGAATCCCAAACACCTTAGCCCACTTAAACAAAACAGTCGTTGCTTGCCAAGGGCATTCCAGTAATTAACCATCAACAAATTAGGGTTTTACCTACGCCTACAAATACCAGATCTCCCTTCAACCAATTCATCACATCACCATCTCACGGCGGCAGCAAATGCTTAGGTAATTGCTTTAGTTTTATTCATACTTATTATGTGTTGCTTTTGATAGGCGTTACGTTCGTCGGCTCCCGACGGACGTGTCAACGAAAGCATAAATCAAATCCTCAAACGCCACTAATTGTTTTCACTTTTTACAACATCTATTATCACAACATCTATTATTATTACTTGTGGAATGTTGTTTGCTTTTGGCATTTGAAATATCTCTAATGCTTATTATTACCTATTCAATTGTTTTCACTTTTAACAACATCTATTATTAGTTTTATTGTTGCTTCATAATGGTGAAATCTCTCAAATTATTAAAATGAGAGACATTCAAGTTTTCGGAGCATAGATTAAGTATATATTATTATTATTATTATATTATTACCAGTATTAAACAGCTCGGTGTGTATACAATTGCACCGATGCTACCTGTCTCCTGGTACATTTATTCACTTTAATAATAATATGTAAATTGTTAGTTGATAATTTAGCATCGAAATACTGATTACCGGCGCTTTAAGATCTAATAGGTGTTGTGTATGAGCTGATGCGATATTAATTATCCGGTGTTTGATAAATTAAATGTAGCTTATATTATTATTTTAGCTATTGTTTATTCAGATCTGGAGAAACTTTTGATTTATTTTTTAAAAGTGAATTGCAAATTGTGTTTTCAGCTATTGTTGAGTTTATTTGTTTTTAACGCGGGAATGATATGAGCATTTTAGTATACAACGTCTTTTTTTATTTAGGACGAACTTAAAATTCAACTTTTATAAGTACACCTCGTTCTTGAGGTTTACGTATAAAGTTGTATTTAAGAGTTTGTTCTTACTATTAGAATTGTATTCTGGTGTGTTCGTGTTGATCCAGTGCTAGAAATAAATATATTCAATTTGTTGTTTAATTGATTAAACATAATTTGCAATTTACTTAAATATTTTTATTTTATGGCTCTAGGTAATGGATATGATGATGATTTCCCCAGATGATCGAATCTGAAATAACTGAGCGCTCATTTTATGTTTCTCATTTGAGAAACTCAAGCCAGAAATCTGATCCATTATTATTATTATTATTATTTGATGTTTATGTTATGTTTTGTTTATTAGAGAGTTGAAATGATGATTATTTCCCCAGATGATCGAAGTTGATTATACTGAGCGCATTATTCAAGCTCTCTATATTATAGTAGAGAATCCAAGCCAGAAATCTGATCTTACTCTAAATATTTTGATATATTTTTTGTTTTTAAAATTTTGTAAGTAGTTCCTCTGATGATGATTCAAATAATAACTTTAGTTCTTCTGAGGATGTTATATGTCTATGCGGAAACGATTATTGGAGACCTGAACTGAAGAGGATTATCTTTTAATGAAAGTTATTTTATCGAGTTCCTCTGTTTTTATAGGATCTGTGTTGAGTTACTTTTTCTTTATTTGGTTAATCTTTCGTTTTTCATATAGTGAAACTCGGTAGTCAAACTTGATAAATTTTGAATTATAGAGTTTTTCTATATGTTTGACGGTGATTAACAGAATTTAGACAGAGCAAACCCATATTCGCCTAAGGGGCTGTTTTAATAATATATTGTTTTTGTTGATGGATATGATGACGATTTCCCCAGATGATCGAATCTGAAATAACTGAGCGCTAAATTTATGTTTCTCTTTTTAAAGAAACTCAAGCCAGAAATCTGATCCATTATTTGTTTTGATATCTTATTTTCATGTGTTTCTAAGGATTTTATTTCATGATTAGAGTTTGGAAAAGACCTGAACAATTACTGATAATGGTAAATAGCAAATTTAATTATCCCAAGTTTTTTTAATTATTTTTTGTATTTTCTGAGAATGGTAAACGGCTATGCAGAAACAACTACTAAAAACCTGAACTTAAGTGGCAAACATCGTTTGCTTGATTTTTATTTAATTAAAAACTTTTGTACTAAAATAAACGGGCAACTTATATTTAGCAAAACCTATCAAACAGCAATTAAGAATAAAGGTGGGTGATAAGATCAAGTATTTAATTTTATTAGGTTGGGATAATTTGTTAAATATTTAGGTTTGACTTGTGAATTTTGATCAAATACATAAGATGTCTCTTTTAAAAACAAAACAAATCTGGTAATTTTAAAAAAAGATTACCCTTTGTAGATATCGTGACTCCTAGGATTATAATGGTTTCGTTTATATATTATAGATTAGGTACAACACTGTTATACTCTTAAAACAAAAACCCACCCTTTACGGACTGAGCGTTACATGGTGTAAAATGTCTCATGTTGTTGACCCTTCACCACACATAGCCTAAGTATACTACTAAAGAAGATTGCATTAATCATAAGAGATATTAAAGAAACACCCACAAAGTTGATTAGGGATGGCAATGGGTCAGGTTTGGAACGGGTCTAGGTATTTCCAAACCTGTGTTTTGGGTTTAAACTAAACCAAAAACGAATACATCGGTTTTTTAAAATTGTTCAGTTTTGGTTTATGTTTTTTCATGTTTGATTCGAAGTTTTTCGATTTACTGAGTAAATTTAATCTTGTATTAAGTCTATATTAAAAAGTTAGTTTAATATTCTATCTTTTTAATTTTAGAAGAAACACTTTTTTTATGAGAACTTTGGTTTTGGTCCCTACGGTTTCTTAAAATTCTTTTATTTTTGTTGGTTCGGTTTGGTTTTTTGGTATAATGATGGTGATGTAAATCCTTTATAGTTTGTATAGTTTGTATGCACTCATGATTTCAGATCTTGTACGTGTAACTTAAAAAGTTTGTGTTACATTTATACATTCTATACTGACCATGAAATGTAAAACATATGCACACAAGATAAGCCAACGCGTGATACCACAGTTAGTGTAAAACCGGTTATCCATCATATGGTTAAAACCGTGCCATCCGATATTGGATATTGTGAGGTAGCGTCGATAGGTGGTGCCATACTAAAACTCGTGCCATTGATAACTTTGAACCATTGGGACGACGGATCACACAAGTTGTCGTCACTTAAGCATTTACAATCATTAGTAACAATAGTGTTGTTGGAGTCTATGTCAAGGCAAACAATAGTGCCATTCTTGGTCTTTGATGAAAGGTGCATTTTAGAGGCTGAAATGGCTTCCCATTTAGACGACAAGTCGTCGTCACACATGATAACTTGCAACAGCGTATAGACCTCATTAGCTTCAAGACAATAACTTGTATCCTTCAGTCTTAGTATCTTATCGGATGTGTAGTCGAGTCCCACTGCGTTGGAGCATGGGCCTAAACTTGAAGAATTGCTTTGCATACATAGCCCGGTTGACGGATGAAACAATATTTTTTGTTCACCGTTACTTGATAAACCTATAAAGACGTGTGTGTTAAGTGAAACTATAGCTTTTTAAAGACTAGGGATTAGGGATGCAAACGAGCCGAGTTGAGCCCGAGTTCGACTAGGCTTGAGCTCAGCTCGGCTCGGGCAGTATATTATTTAATTATTTTTATTTTTTTTCATAATATATATATACCAGTTAGATTATTAAACTATTTTAAAATAATATATAAATGAGAAACTCGTTTAGACTTGCGAGCCGATTTTAGCTCGATAAGTGAAGCTTGAGCTCGTTTACTCTTAGGCCCGGGCTCGATTAAGCTTGGCTCGATCGAGCATTTTCACTAGCCGACCTTGAGTACTCGCATCGTCTGCACCCCTAACTAAGGTTGTTAACGGGTCGTGTTCGCGAGTTGTCATAATATTTTGTATTATTACCTTGAAAAGGAGATTGAAGAGGTGAAATCTTTTCAAGAAAATTCAAATTTCTAGGCTCATGCCAATTCCAATTTAAAACACCATAAGACTCCTCCATACCAGCCACACCTTCTCTATAATAATAACTCCCAACAATAGTCCACAGAGCCCAATCAAAGTCATATTCAGCAGCCCAGCCCAATAAGCAATTCAAATATCTATTGTCATTGTCATTTGTACCACTTTGGTCCACACCCCACTCACTCATAAACAAAGGGTAGCCTTGGTCCAACAAAAACAAAGCATTAGTCTCCATCCTATCGATAACCCGACCGCATTCTTCGTTCGCGTTATTCGTTACCCAATCGTTTCCATCCGAGAAGCCATACCAGTGAATCTCGAAAACTAACTTTTTATTGAAAGATAGAGTTATTGGATTCTTTTGGAGAAAAGACAAATCTAGGTCATAGTTTAATCCTGATATAATGACCAGAACATCAGGGTTTGCTGCATGAACCCTCTCCGCACCTTTTTGCATGTACGTGATTCATGCGACAACAGAACCATCTGACCACTTGAATCTTCATTATGAAACCATAAAACATTTGGGAAATAATAGGAAATAATATCATAAACTTTTTTTTAACATATACACATACTTGTACCAAGTTTGAATATTTTGTCTACGCCCGCGAAGTTCGTTTCTCAAGCTCATACCTATGACATTGTCATAACCTTTGAACATAGACGCAACACGACTAAGTCTCTTCATCCAAACTTCAGGGTTAAAGTACACGTCGCCAAAAAACCCGTTACCGTCATTGTCATTACAACACCATCCGGGCTTGCTTATATGATTGTCTAGTATTATCATCACATTGTTGTCATTAAGGTTTGAAACTACTTCCTGGTTTAATACATAGTAACAATTTTATTTGTTAGTTATTTGTATAGTATATTAATTAACTTATAAAATTTAGAAATATAATATGAAACACTACCTAACCAACTTCATATTTATTAATTCATAATCTTTAAATTATTATACACACCCACTGCATTAACCATATAATATTCTTAATTAAAAGTTTAAAACTAGTATATATTAAAGCACTTTGAACAACATCATTCCTTATGAGTTTTTTTTCTTATTTTTTCTTTTTAATGTTCTTTACTTTTGAAAAATATTACCCTATAAAAATCAAAGCTTTTCTAGCAAGTTATGATTTTTTAAACTTGATATTTATATTTTAATCTTGTAAAAAAGTTGATCTAAAAATCTAATCGGGTTGATATTATTCCATGGACGACTCAACGTTTTTTAAGCATGAAAAAAAATCTCTTATCGAAATAATTTTCATATAAACTATTTATCTTTTTTTATACTCTAACACATGTGAATATGATAACACATTGAATTTGTATACACTTTTCTCGAAAGACATATAAACGTGTATATTAAATTTGAAGTGAGTTTTAACTAAAATAGCTCATACCGTTTGCTCTCTTTGTCAAATCATGAAAACAAAATGAACCTAATTAATTACCTGAAAATTAAATTCTTCTCAATAATTGATCTAAAGCTTCATCTTGTTTTTTCCTTGCAGTTGAGACATGTGTATTTTTCTCATATTCTTGTCTTCCACTCCATTAATTTAATAAATAAATATTTAGTCATTTTCAAAAACTTATCACTCTTTGACAAGTTCTACTCTATGATTTACATACACACTTTCTGTGGTTGATTATTAAATATTAAATTTAGTTGTGAAATTTATTTTGATAAGAAAAATAGTGTACACTGAAAACAAAAGTTATATATACAAGAAAAATGGGAAAAATAAGAAAATATACATTTAGTCATCTTATTTTCAAAATGTTTATTACTAAATCTCGTCGAGTTAATGACTTTTAATCATTATTCGATGTGATTTTTAACAAGCCAGATTCTGTCCACTTGTCTAAAAAATCTCGTTAGAAACCAAACAACTCATCTTGATGCCAAAAAAATATCATCGTAAGTCAAAAAAAATCTTGTTAGACACCTAAAAAATCCTATACTTCGACGATTTTAAAAAGAATACATACCCGACAGTGTTATGACTCGTGATAGATTCTTGTTGCTTAAAAATCTCATCGTATGATGATTAAAAAGTATACAGGTTAACGATATTGAAGGTAAACATTATATGAAAAGTTGGTTTACCGGACATTTTATTACTTTGACCGATCAAATGAACGTTCGGATCAAGATATGACTATTATTTATTATTCATATTGTAAAATTTTATTTGAGACACCCACTTGGACATGTATAAACATCTCGGTAGACAACGCTTAATCTACCGTTCACTTATCTCGAACTACGTTAAATCCGGCTTAATCAACAACGCACTCCAAGTGTTCGACGAAATGTCTCACTCAAATTGTCGGGTTTTCGCCATCGATTACAACCGCATTGTCGGGGTGTTAGTCTGCCACTCACGTTTTGAGCTTGTGGAACTTTACTATGACTCCATGATCCCTAAAGGGTACTCGTTGAATTCGTTTACTTATTCAAGATTTATTTGTGGCTTGTGTAAAGTTAAAGACTTTAACTTGATTAATAAGCTTTTACGCGATATGGATAGACTAGGCGCAGTCCCGGATATGTGGGCTTACAATATGTATTTAAACGTTTTATGTTCCGAAAATTTAATCGACGTTGCGTTGGAAGTTTTGAATAATATGTCGGGAAAGGGTCGGGAGCCGGATGTGGTGAGTTACACTACGGTTATTAGCGGGTTAATGCGGGCGAAACGGGTTGATCACGCGGTGAAAATGTGGGAAACAATGATCGAAAAGGGGATACGACTGGATGCTAACGCGTGTAGAGCGCTCGTGCTAGGTTTATGCGGCGTTGGGAAGATTGATTTAGCTTATGAGTTGACCGTAGGTGTAATGAAGCTTGATTTTAGTATTTCGGTGTATAATGTGCTTATTAACGGGTTTTGTAAAGCGGGTCGGGTTGATAAAGCGCAAGCGATTGTGAGTTTTATGCGGAAGAACGGGTGTCCGCCGGATTTGGTTACGTATAATATTATGTTGAATTATTGTTGTGATAGGTTGATGTTGGATGAGGCTGAAAGGTTGATGAAGGTAATGGAACGAAACGGGATGGAACTCGATAGTTATAGTTATAACCAAGTTATTAAAGGGTTTTGTAAAGCTAATCTTGTTGAGAAAGCGTATATGTTAATGGTGAGAAAAATGGAAGTTAAAGGTGTGGTCGATGTTGTATCGTATAACACGATTATTAGAGCGTTGTGTAAGGTTTCGCGCGTTAAACGGGGTTACGAGTTGTTTGAAGAGATGGGTATAAAAGGTGTTCGGCCCGATATCATTACGTTCACCATTTTAGTAAAAGCTTTGCTTCGAGACGGGAATTCAAGTTTAGCAAAAACGCTTCTTGACAAAATGACGGAAATGGGTTTGGTACCCGATTGTGTATTGTATACAACGACTGTTGATCATATGTGTAAAACCGGGAGGATGTCGACGGCGTACACGATCTTTTGTGATATGATTGAACATAAAATAACACCGGATGTTGTTTCGTATAATGCTATAATTAGTGGGTTTTGTAAGGTTTCTAGGGTTAGTGAAGCGATGAATCTTTTTGAGCGGATGCATGCTGAAGGTTTGTATCCGGATGAAGTGACGTATAAGTTGATAGTTGGAGGGCTTTTACGTGAAAATAAGCTCTCGGCGGCGTGTATGGTGTGGGATCAGATGATGGATAGAGGTTTTACATTAGATACAGATGTTTCAGAGACTCTTATTAATGCTATTAATTCAAAAGACTCATCTGGTTAATAGTTATGCATTCATATATTATATTCTGTTTATATTAAATTTGAGTTTTTAATCATTTTGTATACATTTCAGGTAGATAGATGTGATTTTATAACTGTGACTACATGCCTTCCTGAATGGTCAAATATCAGCCTTGTTGAGCTTATGCTGCGGAAAAAGGCAAGCTGGCTCTAAATTTATGTTAGTTTTTCGCAAGTTTAATGCGTTTTAATTTTCTTTTGAGGTAGAAAAATAATAATATGACAATAGACATTCACTAGCCTATGATCATAAATCAATCAAATCTAGACATAGAATGTTTAAACATTTTAAGCAAGTTTATGTCAGCAAACATTAGTACATCATGACCGTCAACACATGTATGCGTGTGTATATATTTGAGAATCAAGTAGAGTGATCATATATTCAAGTAGAGTAATCATGTAATTACATCATAGAATAATTATGTAATTATCTGTAGGAAATGTAGGTACACTTGATTTGCACATTCCTATACATAGTTTGCACGTGTAAGTTCTATAAATAAACGAACATTGTTTGTATATTTTTTAGAATGTTAAAAGAGATGAATGAACGTTGCATTTTAACCCTTTTCTCATTTATTAAAGTTTTTCCCAATTGAGAAAATAATTGATATTTTTTTTGTTCTCCCAAGAAAATGTCTTTTGCATACCGTGTTTGTACACATGTATATATTAAAACGCACATGATTCTTCCTTGTTATGTTTTGAAAACGATTTCTTTGTAACAGGTTCTGTTGAGTGTCGTTCTGGTTTGAGGAAATGGTGATGGTTGCAGGTTCTTAGGGTTTCGTCATGCGAGAATCAGCCGCCACCCAACATACACCACCAGCTGGAACCAAAACATGACCTTCAATGGTCACTTTTTAGGCGCTGCATCACCGCTTCATGTGAAGAACATCTTTCATTTGTATGTAAGAAACTTAGTTATTGCAATTTTTGGACTTAGACATCACCTTAGAGAGACAAAGCCAAAATATTACCGAGTGAAACACATTTTAGAAGTTTAATTACCGGAATCAAACACTTTTACAAGCCTCTTGTATAGAAAACACTTTGCAAAATTTTTGTAACTTAGGATATACAAGAAAGAGTATGTTTGTATAATTTGATATATTTTTTGTATCTACATCGTCATTATTGTTGTTACTCGCGCATGCAAGAAGGGGGATTCTTCCAATTCAATGCAATCTCATTGTTGATGTTCGTTCGCTCATTGTCTTCCTAGGCTCGATGATAAGCTTGTGATACCATAAGAAATGACAATCAAATCGGCATATTCGTGCAACATATGCACATAAATCATGACTATCAACATGTACTTGGTACTTTATGAATGAGGGTGAGAGCGAGTAATTTGGCGTAGTGGTAACAAGATGCGAAATGGAGTCCCTTCTCATAAGACTTAGGGTTCGAATATCGTAAGATACAATAGTGTAGATTTTTAGTATACAATTAGAGGTTGTGCGTGTTATTTGTAAAAAGAAAATAGGTTGGCCCTAACAACTATGGTGTAATTTAGCTAGCACGTTGTTTATATATTTTTTAGAATGTTAGAAGAGATGAATGAACATTGCATTTCAACCAGAGTATATATATTTTTTTTAAGTTGAAAAAGTGAATGATTTATTTGGTTGTTTTTGTTCTCATAGAAGGTGTCTTCTGCATACCGTGTTTGTACACATGTATGTATCAAGTTGTGCCACCGCTCTCTTATTTGCAAAACCCAATCTCTTTAAAACCGCACAGACAAGATAAGTTTTGGATGAATGGTTTTTTTTAAAAGAATGAGTTGTTTGGATGAAAATTGTTCATGCTTGTAGAAAAAAGAATGGGTTTTGGAAGATGTTGAAATAGATATATGAAGAATAGTGGCTTAATTATAAGGTTTTTTTAATATATATATATATTCTTTTTAAATCGACAACTGTTTTTTTTCATTTGTCAACGCATCGAACGGTCACAATCCCCCCTCCCCCACCCAACCCCACTCACAGCGCCCGTTGACTTCCTCACGGTCACTAGATCTGTCTCCCCCCACTCACGAACCCTTTCACGATTTTTAATGACGTCTTTAGCTGTCTCATTTTTCTCATGTCTAAACCCTCGCAACTTCTCTTACCTTAACTTATGAATAACATACCAATCAAAAAAGAAAAAAACCCATAAAAATTGTATTTTATATTAAAAAAAGAACATAAAATATTATTATTATATGGTCATATAGTATGAGTAGAAAGTGATATAAACATTAGACTTTGACTCCAATTCTTAGTCAAAGATGGCTACCACCCTCCAATCTCATTCATTCAATCTTCAAAAAGATTAAAACTTTATTCAAATTTTCCCAATCCCCAAACTTGGAATTCAAACTATCATCAATAATATTATAACCCACATCAACAATCTACACTAATGTTCTTGTTTATTAGTGTAAACAATTCAAGAATATTTGATGCACATAAGGTGTTCGACCATATGCCCATGTAAGTTTCCCTTCAATTCTTGCAACCCTTTTGTCAATTACTCAATTCTTGTTATTAATTACTCATCCAATGCATATAATTTGTAGACTTTTTGGCTAAAATTATTATTTTTTCAAGAAATATTTATGCACACAAGGTGTTCGACCATATGCCCAAGTGAAAATTTGAGATGTTAGGGGAAAAAGATAATAGTAACTTCAATACCACCGTCACACCTCCACCATTGCCAGCTGCCACTGCTGTCGGTGGTACTCGGAAGACATTTTTCCGGTCGGTTTCATGCGCGGGCATAGGCCCAAAATCAAGAGCTTGTTTGCCTCCACTTTCGGTTTCGAGACCGAAAGCAGTGGGATGGCCCGAGCCTGGGACCGATGATATTGCGGTTTGGCGAAATGTCATAACTACCCCTCGTGGTAATGTTAAGCCCGCGTTCGAGTTTGATAAAGAGTGTTCGAAAATTATGGACCATGTTTTTATAGGAAGCGATTCGGTAGCGAAGAACCGAGACGTGCTTCGTGTGAATGGGATCACGCATGTTTTAAACTGTGTCGGGTTCGTGTGTCCCGAGTATTTCAAAACAGATTTTGTCTATAAAACCCTTTGGCTTCGAGACACGCCTACGGAGGACATCACGAGTATTCTATACGACGTTTTCGATTACTTTGAGGATGTTCGGGAACAAAACGGTTGTATTTTTGTTCATTGTCGCAACGGGGTGTCAAGATCGACGTCTTTAGTTATCGCTTATTTGATGTGGATTAAACGGGTTAGCTTCGAAGAAGCGTTTCAACAAGTGAAAACCGCTCGAGGTGTGATCGACCCGAATATGGGTTTTGCCCGTCAACTCTTGAGTTGCCAAAAACGGGTCCACGCGGGGCCCGTTAGCCCGGGTTCCGTTTTAAGAATGTTTAGAATCGCCCCACATTCGTCATATGACCCGCTTCATCTCGTGCCTAAATTACTGGCTCGACCTGATTCCAACGCGCTTGATTCCCGTGGAGCGTTTATTGTTCACGCGCATGATAACATTTACGTCTGGATTGGAAGGGATTGTGTTATGTTAATGTCAGAGAGTGCGGTTTTAGCAGCTTCACAAGTTGTTAAATATGAAAAGGCGAACGGGCCGGTTTTGAGGGTTTTAGAAGGGGAAGAACCGGTTGAGTTTTGGGGGGCGGTTTTGAGTGAAAAAGAAGCGGTTTTAGACGAAAAAAGAGTCGTTGATTATGATTTAGATTTTGAGATTTTCGACAAGGCGGTTAAGGGCGGGGTTGTACCTCCCGCTCTGGCGATCTTAAGTGATAATAATAATTATGAGATGTGTTTACCGGCTCGACAAAGCGGTTGGCAAAGGTTTAAAAGAAAGTTTAGTGATTGTGTTATGAAAGAGTTGATGGATCATGAATCATGTGAATCTTCTTCATCTTTTAGTGTTAAAAGATTTAAGATTGTTTAACTAATTTGTTTATCTTTATGATGTTTTAAGAACACGGTATAACTTAATGATCCTAATGAATCTAGTTGATTAATTTTTTTAATATATGTTAAGTGTTATGTGTATGTAGCTAACTTGAGCTTAATAAAGCCACACTTGGTGTTGGTGACTCTTATATATATGACTCTTTCTATATTCACTGGATTCGGGTTATCTTTTATCTCTAAACTAAACTGTCTGACATGTAAAATGAAATAAAGTTATAAATAATGTGTAAAATAAGAGGTTAAAATAGGGTTGAGAGCTTTTTTTTCAAATTAATTTTATAAATAACGGTGTGTTGATAATGATTATAAAGTTATATTATTCTTTTTACCGACAACATTTCCTAACTAATCTTCTCATACCAAAAATACCTAAAATGAACACTTTTAAACTGCGAGATCCAACAAATTAGAACTGATATTCAATGGATCTATCTTACACCCTTTAGTTTTTTAACCAATCTCCCTTTAAAAACAAATCCACATGGGTGATTATAGAAATTCATTGTCAATGTCATCATAATGCGTTTACATCTACAGTATTTTATCTTTTACCGTTTTTAGTATATATGGAGAGAGGAATCACATATTTTTCTTTTGGCAAAAATTTATAAATTCAGGAGTCGGATTATGTAAGAGAAGAACAGAGAGAGGGAAGTGTGCACTTTCGAAGTTGTTTCTTTTGGTTTAAGAGGTGCAAGGCCCGAGCAAAGTGAGCATAGGTCACGTTATGGTGTGTTTAAGAATATTAATTACGGATTTATGACATCAACTAGAGTGATTCGTGTATCTACAATAACAATGTGGAGGATTCTCCGGTTGTCTTTTTTAGAGCCATCCATTTCAAAACCCTTTTTCGTTGTTGGTGTTGACAACTCAATAATCGGTTTATGGAGACCGAGAACAACTTCACGTAGTCACCAAAGCATCTCTTACCTAAATCTTCTTTATCGCACTCTTATTGGTTTCAAAGTAATTAAAAAAGATGTGAAGATTTAGTAGCAAGAAGTAATTTAGTGTCCCATTCATCTAATGTTGTGTATGTTTTGTGGTAACTTGAAAAATTAATTATTGGTCCTAGAAGGCACATGAGATATGGGACACCATAAACCATAAATCCTTAAATGAACATAGTACCAAAATTTATGGGATCCATAAATGGGATAGTGCCATCTTTATCCAACATGAAGTTGTCACCACCAAACATGATCACTTTTCCGTCTTTTACACACATAGTCAGTGAATTTTAACTAATTCATTCTTTAATTATCACATTTTGGGTTAATTCACTTTTTAATTATCACATTATGGGTTAACTAAAAAAATAAAAAAAACTTAAGCAAATGATAAAAAAAAAATAAGAAAAAAATGATGATTGGTTGATGGGATGGTCCCATCTCTTTCTCTCTTTTAATGCTTGTTATTGGGGTGGCACCCCTCTTTCGTAACGCCCGCTTTCACCTTAGCGGTGGCATGCAGGACGTTATAGGTGATGAATAATGCACAAATGCACTCCACAACTTATAATCTTATTGAATATTTATTTTTTTCAAATTTGAAGTTGCGTTTGGAACAAGTGTTTGGTTGGGAATATTTCCAATTTTATGTAGGACAAATTTGTGTTTATATGATGTCATGAAGTGATTTGTTTATGCCACTTATGGTAGAAAAATCAATAATGCAGAAAACAAATATAAAATGCAAAAATGTTTAAATTTTGTTTGTTTTCTTTCAATAAATACTTGTATGGAACAGAATTTTGTATGATAATAATATAATAACTAGGTTAGTATTACATGGCTTGAAAATGATATATTATTAATAAAAAAATGTTTTTATATTTGATACAAGTTATATATGAATCAAACATGAAACATATAACATATGAAACAATTATAATTATAATTTATATTTGAAGCAAAATAAGTTTTCATATAGTTTTCAAATATGTCATTCACATTGACTTAATCGGAAATTATTAATAATATAATTTAAGAAAATCATACTTGGTTTAATTGATTAGTTGACGTCCTACGTGGATGACATATTTGAAGGTCATGTAAAAAACACTTTTGCTTTGATAAATTAGTAAGATAAGTTACCTGGGTATGCCATTGGCAAAATGCCATTCACGCTCACGATTGCAAACAATGTTGTGATCTGGCCCAAACTCGGCCCGTCACCAATTTGAGAAGAAACCCACCACCCAATAGGCCATTATGATAAATCCTTGCCTCGTACACAACATTGTCATAAACGATACTCGAACCGATAAACTCTCCTAGAGAAAGTCACCTGGTACTGCTAAAGCGCTACTAATTTGGCACAATAATAATAATAATAATGTATATTAATTTTAAATAATCATAACTATCACTTTTTGATCGTGATACGTCTCAACTAATAAGATGGCTGGTGACATTTTCACGTTTAAACTAATAATTAATAATAATAATAATAATAATAGTTTTTTTTGAACAGCCAACTAAGTTACGCCGGGTACTTCGTACGCGGCCCCATTGGCTAAAGGTAGCCTGAGTCGGCCACTAGTCCGGACGAACAGACCCCTAGCGGTCCACCTGTTGAGGGATTCACCGGATAAAACCCGACCCCACGCCCGCCAAACGGCACGACAGCCAGGAGCCGGTAAAACCGTGTGAGATAAGGACTTGAACCATCCTCATATCTCCCGTATAAATAATAATAATAATAATAAAAAGTAAACCAACAGCAGTGACCACTTCAGTGGTGAACCCAACATCATCATCATCATCATCATCATCATCATCATCATCATCATCATCATTCACACTGACTCCTCACCGGAATAATATTAATCTCACCGCCGGTCAAAAGCCGACGAAAACCTCTTCTATATCCACTCTTCACACAACCGTCTTATCACGTCACATAATAATAATATTATTATTATTACCCACTTTTCTCGCCACGTCATTTCATCATCATCATATTATTATTATTATTATTATACCCCATCACCATCATTAACTATAAATACAACCATCTTTTAATTCCAATTTTCATTCAGTCAACACACCATGAATAACCTTAACCTTATCTTCTTCTTCATCATCTTTTTCGGGTTTTCGTATCAAAGGTGCTTGCTTTATCTGTTTCTTGATGTTATTGTTACTAAATTTGGTTAATTGTTAGTGGGTTTGGTGTTAATTTGATAAAAGATTGTTAATTTGGAATAAAATGTTGAATTTGGTTATAATTTTTAGTGGGTTGATGTTTATTTGTCAAAAGATTGTATAAATGAAATTTGGTTCATCGTATGTTGTAATTACACTACACTGTCTGTAATTACACTGTGTTGTATATATAATAATTACACTACTTGATTTTCATAGTTAACACGTTAATTTAATAATTACACTACGTTGTATATATAATTACACTACTTGATTTGCACAGATAGAACGCTTTTTTAGTTTGTACGTTAACTTTCCCCATGAAATACAAAAGCTCTTGAATTTGGTTAATTTTTAGTGGATTTGGTGTTATTTTGATAAAAGATTGTATAAGTGAAAAAAATATAGGGTTTGGGTCATATACAAACTAAATTAGCGAGCTAACTGTACAAATCAAGTAGTGTAATTATATATACAACATTGTGTAATTATAGCATAGTGTAATTATTAAATTAACATGTTAACTGTGCAAATCAACTCGTGTAATCGTATATACAACACAACATAGTGTAATTATAGTGTAGTGTAATTACAAGTTACAACATAGTGTAATTACAGTGTAGTGTAATATTATTATAGTATTATTATGCCCCATCTCATCATTAGCTATATATTGTCACTTTCACTTATAAATGCACCATCTTTTGATTCCAATTTTAATTCAGTCAAACACACCATGAATAGCATTAACCTTAGCTTCTTCTTCCTCATCATCTTTTTCGGGTTTTCGTATCAAAGGTGCTTGCTTTATCTATTTCTTGATGTTAAAGCTCTTGAATTTGGTTCATTTTAAGTAGGTTTGCTAAAAAGATTGTGAAATTGGTATACAATATGGCTAATTTTAATGGGTTTGGTTTGATAATGCGATTGTGTTTATGGAAATTAATTACCACTGTTGTTGACTTTTAAAAGTAAAAAATCAGTTTTTGATATATGTTTTTGGTTACTTTGAAATGGGTTGATTGATTTTTTCTTTTTTTTTTTGGTTTGATTTGATTAAATTGTGTGTTAATAATGCTGCTGGTTTTATAAAAATCACTACTTTTTTATTAAAAAAATATCATCTTAAAATTTCAAGATTTGAAATGAACTCTTGTTCTTGAAACTGAGGAATTGATTTTGACTTTCAAAGAGTCAAAAAAGCTTCTTTGCTGCTGCTGCTGCTGGATGGATTGTTTGTTTATCTTAGAAATAATATTTCTGACAAAACTAATGAAAAAACTAAAACATTATCTTCTTTTCCAGCATTGGAAAATATACATTTGAATTCTGCAGATCTAACATGATTTATAGTTTCTGAATTTGGTTAATTTAATGATTCTTTTATTATATATTGGTGGTGTATAATGATGCATAACATAACCAGAATGTATTCAATGTCTTTGCTTTATTGTGAATTAATAAGCAACTACCATGAAGTCAAAGTTAATAGTTAATATCACCATTTTGCTTTAGTTGCATTGTACTTTTTTATTTTTATTATTTTATTGTATTAATCATTTAAATGTGACAAGATTATAACAAGCTCATCGCACGATTATCGTTTTTTTTTAATTTCAGGGTTTTATCAGAAAATCATGCTAGTTTACCACCGCGCGGTTGGAATTCCTATGATTCGTTTTGTTGGACAATTTCCGAGGAAGAATTCCTTCAAAATGCTCAACTTATTTCACAGAAACTACATGCCCATGGCTATGAGGTATTAACTCTTAACCACTATTCTTTGGCTCATAAAAATAATAAAAATTTCATTTTTGTAGTGTTATCAAGTTACAATTACCTATTTACCCTTTGCGATTATCACAAAAGGTGGATGATGTTACCATGTGGTTTAGTACCGTGTTGTTATTAAAGGGCATTTTAGGTATTTGATGGATAGTCAAACACACCTTCAAAACCTTGATTTTGATTTACATGTTAAAGAATCACCCAATATTACCACTAGTCCCTCTAGCTCATAAAAATTAAAACTTTTCCGTTTTTGTGAAGTTCTCAAGCAGGGCTGGGTGATTGACCGACCCCGGCCCGACACCCGATAGGCCCGAATTTTATTTTTAAATTATATATATATTTTTGAAAAAAAAATAGTATATTAATGTTTAAACCCGATTACTCAGCTAATTTAAGGCCTAAGCAGTTAATGCGGAAAAATATCAGATATCGGTCAAGTACCGATATCTGAAATATCGCCCAGCGCGGTGAGTTATTGGTGGGATATCGGTAATTTTAGTATCATGTAAAATTCATATATATAGAGAAATTTAACACTAATAATTCAGTATACTCTCCTACCATTAACAAATTAATCTTTTGCAACTTGCAAAACACTAACAATCGTAGCAAGTAGGATTAAGTCTTAAAACACTAACATTGAACACTAAAAATTAATAATTAACACTTAAAACACTGATATCGGGAATATCGGTCCAATATTGGTCAATATTGCCGATATTATCGGTACCGATATTCTGATCGATATTTTACCAAGGGACCGATATGTTGGTGATATATCGGCGATATCGACTGCATAGTTTAAGGCCCAAAATTTTTTCACAATTCTCGGAGATAGCCCTGCTCTCAAGTTACATATGTTGGCTTTATATTCAAGGGTCTATTTAAAGAATCATTCAATCTTATTGCTTTTTATTTTCTTGATGTGTTTAGTATGCGGTGGTGGATTACCTTTGGTATAGAAAGTTAGTCCCGGGTGCGTATGTTGATTCGCTTGGGTATGATGTGATTGACGAATGGGGAAGGGTGATTCCGGACCCCGGTAGGTGGCCTTCATCAAAGGGCGGAAAAGGGTTCTCGGAAGTAGCCAAGAAAGTTCATGACATGGGTTTGAAGTTCGGGTTTCATGTTATGAGAGGCATAAGTACACAAGCTGTCAATGCAAACACACCGATCTTGGATGTGACAACGGTATTATTCCTCAAAATCTTAAGCTCTAAAGATACGGGTCAAAACATGGTTAAAAATTATATTGGTCAAAATTTTGCTACTTTTATAAATGGTCTGTGTTGTGTACTATTACTAGAGGCGTGCATGAAATCAAAATAGCCGACTTAAACGAACCAAAATAACCGATCCCAATAAAAAACCAACGGTTTGGTTTTATACTTTCTAAAAACCAACTTTTCGGTTTGGTTTCAGTCGTTTACTATCAACCAATGACTGGGAAACCAAAAAACCGAAAAACAATACTGAACCAAAAAACCCGAAAAAAAAACATATATTAATTTTAAGTAATTTTAAGAAATTAATAATTTGTGTAGCTAAACAGTTTTAGATCCATCTTTGTAAAACCGAAACCAAACCTTTTTTTCCAAAAACCCAAATATTGAATTTTCGGTTTTTGGTTCGGTTTGAGCCCAACCCACCCATGCACACCGCTAACTATTAAATGAAAGTACTAATTTATTAATAAAATGATTCAGGAGATTGTATGGATCCAAATTAAATTTTGGTACCCTTTTTGACCTGATTTCATTTTTCGCTAACATTATGATGTTACCACTTGATATGTTGAAGATAAACATTATGGGCACACATTTTAAGCATCTTTTAAGTTTTAAATCTAAACTTTTAAGTAAATTTTGTGAACAGGGGAAAGCTTATGTGGAAGCAGGAAAAACATGGCATGCAAAAGATATAGGCATTAAAGAGAGAGCTTGTGCGTGGATGAAAAACGGTTTCATGAGCGTCGACACTACGTTAGGAGCCGGTAGAGCGTTTTTGAGGTCTCTTTACCATCAATATGCCGAATGGGACGTAGATTTTGGTAAAAAATTTTTTTTTTACCTATTTTACATTTAACTTAATTTTTTTTTTCTTTTACATAATGTTAATAGTCTTAAACCATTACTTATATTTTAACAGTAAAGCACGACTGTGTGTTTGGAGAAGATTTTCAACTAGATGAGATAACCGTTGTATCAGGGGTATGCAAATATGCAAATTTAATGTGTCACAATATTTGAATATTTTGTTTTGTTTGTATATTTTTTTAACATATGATACATGTAGATCTTGAAGGAATTGAATCGTACGATTCTTTATTCATTATCACCTGGAACTAGTGCCACACCAGCCTTGGCAAAGCAAGTTGCACCGCTTGTTAATATGTATAGAGTGACTGGTGATGATTGGGATAATTGGGGAGATGTTGCAACCCATTTTGATGTTTCAAGGTATGTATATGTTGTTGACTTTTTCGGGTCAATAATATTATTTCAGAATTCGAAATTGTTACGGATTATGATATAGCGTACACGAATAACAACTTTTATGTTTATAGGACTTTTTATAAAACTGAAAAGTATTAATTTCTCTATACAACTTTTTTAAGAAATTAGGATGATTTTGGTTTATATTATATTGTTGAGTGTTGACATCAAAGGTCAAATTTTGTTACTTTTAGTGAGAAAGGCTATATCTTTTTATGTATACTAGTTTGAGGCCCGTGTACTACACGAGTAGTTCTTGAAAATACAATATTTAATAAATAATCAGTATACAAGAAACAATAAACCCGTTAAACACTATTAATACAGTCGTTGTACAATAGTCTTTAAAACAATTTTAAAGTAAAAGATAATTATAATTATATCACATGTTTGAAAAAAAAATAGGAAGTAAATATTAAAATAATAAATTTTGAAGCATAAATTTTAAGAATGGTAACTATTATTTTACCATTATAAATTTGTTAAAAAGGGTGAGGTTTAATGTAGAGGTGACAAGTGGCAAAACTTGTAGCCTTTTATTAGAGAGTATAGATGTGTAATTAGATGCAAGTGTTGTAATTATATCATTGAAATGATGATTAGGTGTAGTAATTTGTAGGATTTTCTTTTTCATTTTCATATTTATTTTTATTTAAAGATTTGAAAAATATTACTGTGTTTTCAGAGACTTTGCAACTGCTAGTATGATAGGCGGCAACGGGTTGTTGGGAAATTCGTGGCCCGATTTGGATATGCTTCCACTCGGATGGCTCACAGATCCTGGCGAGTGTTCGTTTCATTTTGACCATGTTTTTGACTTTTTATCAGTTTAAATACCAAAAAAAAAATTATTATTTATTTTAATAATATATACAGGAGCCAATGTCGGTCCACACAGGAGTTCAAGGCTTTCTCTAGACGAGCAAAAAACTCAGGTAGGTCTATTTGATGCATTCTCTTAAGATGCTTGAATCATCTTTTTGTTGACTTTTTCTACATTTTACAGATGACTTTATGGTCAATGGCTCGGTCCCCTTTAATGTTCGGAGGAGATTTGAGAAAGCTCGACAATACAACATACGCTCTCATCACGAATCCGGTTTTACTGGAAATCAACTCTTTTAGCTCAAACAATAAGGAGGCATGCTTATAGCACTAATATTGTTAAATTGTTTTAATATAGTTTGATCTTTGACTTTTAAAAAGTCAATATGGTTTAGTGATTTTTTTCATTATTTTTTTTTACAGTTTCCTTATATTACAAGTAAAAATGAATTCCAATTATTGGAGAAAGATTCAAAAGCTAGAGCACGAAGTCCGCATAATATGGGCGGGTCGGAAAAACTTGTTGTCGGGTTGTCCAGCTGTCACGTTCCAGAGGCTAAAGGTTGGTTTTCGCAAGCAGTTGATGCAGATCTTGAACAAATATGTTGGAGATGGGGTTCAAGAAACAAAAAGTTCCAGCCTTTTTGTCTTTACAAGACCGAAGCGTTTTTGCAGTCGTAATTTTCTAAACCTCTTTAATATTTCGATATAATTATTTTTGAGTGGGTCTTGGGGATTTATCTTTATCGGGTCAAATGGTGAAATATAAAAAAATTGGAAGTAAACGAGTAGAACGGGTTGGAAGTCGCTCAAAGTGTGTTTGAGACGTATAAGACCTTCCAAATCATTTTATTCAAATAAATACATTTTCAAGAATATTGACACTTTTTTAATACAAAGTTGACATTTTGAACAAAACTTATTTTGGTTTAATGCAACGCGCGCCGACCCGTTACCAAACATGCCCATTTTGACACTTTTATTTTCTTGTAAAAGTCGAGAATTTAGCATTTGGTTGTTTACTTTTATTTGGTTTTTTCATTATATTATAATTTTTTTTATTTTAGTGATGAAGATGTTGAGTATAGTGAAAAATATAGAGGTAAACTTCACTTGCATACAAGTAATAGAGAAGGGTTTTGTTTTGACACGTCATCCAAACGGAAGCGTACGTCAAAAGAGCATAAGAGAGCATCGTTTTCGCCTTGCAGACTGGATGCTAACCAGGTACAAGTTATTGTTTATAATATTTTGTACAAAACTTTAACCCATTAAATTATAAATATGTCAGTTAGCCGTTAGGAACATGTTTTTATATCTAATTGTTATTTAAAACTCGACTAACATTGAAATAATATGATTTTTTTAATCATATTTAATACCCTAGTTCTTATCGATAAATCTTTACACCTTACATCTTTTTTTTTTGTGTTCAGATGTGGGAGCTAAGCAATAACGGAACGCTCATGAATAGTTATTCCGGTTCATGTGCCTCTATCAAAGTAATGAAAGCTAATGCGGGTCCCAGTGGAGTTCGTTCGTGGATCGCGACGGGAAAGAAAGGTAACGTACTAACATTTGACTGTATGTTTTTTTCTCGAGTCACAAATTAAAATTTAATATACTTTTCTAACATGTTTGGTTGACCCGAAACACATTTTGTTCTATAGTTTTAACTATTTCTGTAAATAACCAGTGTGTTAAATACAGTTACAAAATTATTATTTAAACGATAATAATTTAGGGTTCTGAATAAATATATTATCTTACTTTATTATATTACTTATTAAAAATAAAATATAATTTGAAAGGTTAAGTTACTCGAATAAGCGTTGACTTGTTGACTCGACTAATATAATCTTGTATATGGTACTAATTCAGGAAAGGTGTATCTTGCTTATTTCAATCTGAACCCCACAAGAACGGTTATATCCACGACTGTATCGAGTCTTTCAAAGGCGTTTCCAACTATAAACTTCGGGTCATGTTCATGCAAAGAGTTATGGAGCGGGAAAGATTACGGGTCTCTTCAACATTCGCTCTCGGCTTCCGTAGATTCACATGGTTGTGCACTTTTTATATTGACTTGCAAATAGCTACATGGTCGTGTCGTCATTTCGAGCGGTTTGAAGCTTAGTTATAATTCCCCAAAGGGTTATCTAGTGAGGATGGTTGTGATGATGCTAGTGTTATTTGTGAAACTATAGTTGCATGATATCATTTTGAAATATTATGTTTTTATGGTATAGCTAGGTGATAAGACCCGTCGTGTTGCGGTAACAACAATAAACCCAAAAAAGTAAATGCATAGAATGATATTGGCTCTCGTATAGCTTATGATCATAATAATTAAAAAAAGCATATTTAAAATGACTTTAGTCGGTTGGTAAAACCCGTGTGGTCAGTATTGGGTTACGGCACAAGAACTAAACCAAAAAGGTAAATTTGTCAACGTCCAAATACATCAAGTTAATACATTTGAAAAAACCAATTAAAATATTTAATAAACGACAAAAAAATCCTGTGCGTTACAACGGCGTATAGACGCGAACTCAGCAGGTGCAACACTAAAAACGGTTACAACAAAAACTCAAAATGAACTTCGAAAAAATAATACAGTTACGCTTAAACTACCAACCAAACATCTATTTTTATCCTTTTAAGTTTTTTGATTACTTTGTAGTTTAACTTTTGACACAAAACTCCTACAAAATTTATCATTATAAACGGGTCGATCGAAATGATTAAAAAAAACTAAAAACTCAATATTTTAATTGACTATGAAAAAAGATTATTTTTTTAATAGCATTTTGGAACTACCATAAATACTCGAGTGAGCATTCCAGAAACGAAAATTCAATCGTCCAAACTGATTTTAACGTTTTAACTCTAACTCACCAGAAACATGAGATTTAAATTTATGAATTATAGAAAAATTTCATCATATAATAACTTATAATACTTTATCAGAAAATTAAAGATGTCACACTTATTTAATGATTATAATGATATGTCAATAATGAACATATATTATTGTTGTTGTAACTCCAAAAACTTTAGGTATATGTAATAAACAAAGAGAATTATATTTTTGTTTTAACTATTATGTATTAAAGGAACGAATATGTCTTTTACCAGCAAAACGAACTTTTATTATCCATAAGAACGGTTACAAGTAGGCTCTCGGAACCAGGTTTAGGGTCGTGTTTCTCTCGTTTCTCTAGCTCTAGTTAATCCACGCATTACATTAAGGTGAGTTCTAGACACCCTCTTATAATTGCTTTAATAATTTGGGTCTGACATATACATACATATATATATATATACACACACATACAAAATGTTTAGTAAATAAGATTTTATGATAATAAGTATGCATGAAAACATTTTTAAAAACAATTATATGTTCCAAAGAATTATATTTGATTTGCACGCACGTGTTAAAGTTGATGATCATAAGTAAAAGGCCGGGCACAAGTTGGGTCAACTAAAGAAATCCTCTCATGGGGAAAATTAAGAAGTCCTCTCACGAGGAAAATTAAAAAGTCCAGTTAAACTGTGCTTATGATGTTGCCGACGGTAAGGCCTCCCGGGACTGAGGTCTTACATGAACATTTAATATTGTTGTTGTAACTCCAAAAACTTTAGGTATATGTAATAAACATAAACATAAGAGAAGAATATTTTTGTTCTAACTATTATGTATTAAAGGAACAATTACGTCTTTTTTTACCAGCAAAACGAACTTTTATTATCTATAAGAACTGTTACAAGTATATTCAACATATATTACTTTTGACATTCTGGATTATATCCAGGTCCTCCATAATATATATAAGATTTCCATGTATCACTATACCCAGATTTCACCCCATAACAACTGGGTTCACTTGCATACACATTAAGATTTTCAACTTCCTTTAGAACATCATTCTCATTAACCACTTCCAGATTCCTAGCAAACGCGGCTTTCTTAAATCCTTCGACCGGAAAGTGGCCACTCCGCATTTGAGTCAAAGGGTGTGTATCCGATTTTTCGTAGAACACTTCTCCACCATATTCGATTTCATATGCGCGACCTCTAAGAGTGTTGAATAACTTTGAAGGCCAAAACCCGACTGTTTCGTCCCCCTCTTTCAACCACCAGTGTCCATTATTTCGATCCTGTAATCACAATGCATGATTACAAAGACGTGGGATTTCTTATATGTTGTTATTCTTCATTAGAAAAAAATTTAAAAAATAAACAAAAATATGAAAAAGATTAAAAAAAATACAAAAAAGTCAATGTAGTCCATATGTGCGCTACACATCGAGTTTTTTTTTAATTACTTTTATTTTTTTCTGGTGAAAAATAACAACATTTAAAAATGATGAGTGAAAAAGAAAATTGAAAATATATTTTTAAATAAGAATAAAAATATTTATTTATTAGTTCTCTAAAGAGTTCTCATCCTGCCTAATTGCAAAAGTTTATATATGTTTTTATTCTATTAAAAATTGTTTAACTTACGATCCATATCGTAATTCTGATATAATATTGCTCTTTGTTATATCTTGAAATTGGTCTATAAGCAGTTCCAAAGGAAATATCTTTGGTCGTTTGGATGAACCTCGAACATAACAAATTGAAGCAACCAGATCGTTGTCCCTGCAAAAGTGTTTTTGTACCGTAAGTAATTGCTCATATTTATGCAATTACACGAAAAATTCATTAACTTTCTCTCTCTCATTTTTAAATTAAATAATAATTTGTATACCTTTATTATTGTATTTTTTGTCTCCTTCACCAATTTCACAAAAAAATTTCAAGATTATACAACTTGTATAGTATGTTTCCATATTTAGTGAAACAATAACATTTTCTATTACTCATAACCACTTTTTAGAATTTACAAAACTCTCTCACAAACTTTAGAGAATGAATTGTGAATGCTATAATAAGAATAAAAAGGTAGTTTTATATCATTTTTAAAAATTTAAACTTGTAAACATAAAATAAGATATCGTAAAACATATTGTTGACTTTTAAACCAACTTCCTCCATGATTTTTAAACAGACGTTTTTTATGTTAATTTCTTTTAAAAAAATACACTATAAAACGAATAATGTCTTTAATTTGAGTATGATATTCCTATATATTTTTTATTTTTCTAATTAAAAAAACACATTACGTGAATATTAACGTATGTGTTCCCGGCCCTTCTAATGTGTGTAACTTACTCTCCAATAACTAAAAAATCTTGGAACACCATTGTTGCTTCCGGAGCGAGAAACCCGCAATAATAAACATATGACGTGTTCGTGAACGTTCGGTAATGTGTTATTATACGCCCGCCCAGTTACATCCTTTTACGTTCGTCCAGTTAGGTTCACATATCAAGATATCACTATTAATATTATTATTTATTTGTTTTACTATGTAAGTTGTTACGTTTTAATTACTATGTAAACTATTAAGATTTTTGATATTTTGGGTGTTAGTCTCGGATTTGTCCTTTAGAGTCCTTTAGGGTCATTTATGTTATCTGTTCATTAGTGTTTGCCACCACCCGTAAGCGTCCAGTTATGATCGTTAGTGTCCATTAGTGTCCATTTGTGTCGTTCACGACAGGCCCGGCTCCGAGAAAGCAAAAATAATTTTGGGCCGAAGGTGAAATTCTTTTTGGATCTTAATTAAAAAGAAGTATTTTGTTGGTTTAAACAATTAAATTTTTATATAGATTTACTTGGTTATAATTTGGGTTGTGTGTAAAATTATTGAGAAAAATATAATTTAACATGTCTCAAATGAGACTTGAACCCATAACCTTTAGGTTGAAAGTAATGCCCCTATGCCACTAGACTAAGCTAGTGGTCATATAATTAAGTTTAAACATTAAATGTGTTTTTAATAAAAATAAATATAATTTTTTTTTAAAAAATTCGGGCCTAATGGGGTGTCGGGCCTGTGGCCGTCAACCACCCCGCCACCTCTATGGGCCGGCCCTGGTTCACGACACTAGCAAACGGACACGAATGAACATGACTCAATTCTTTAATTAACGAGCATGGACATGAATTTTGGTTCGGTAGAACGTTTGTGAACCGTTCGATTTGTTGGGCGAACGCGAACAAGGTCGTGTTGGGTTCAGTTTGGGCCGGTTACAATCCTAAACAGAACTTACTTGCCAACCAGCTTCAACACTGTTCTCAAAACCAATTGTATCCGTAGATGTAACCCAAATTTGGGACAAGCTAGTATCATTTCTAGCAACAATTGGTTGACATAGATTTAAATGTGCCTTTGCTCCGTAGTATGGTCCCATATGTACAAATCCTGTTGCAGACTAAAGTACACAATTTCATCAGTATATTACTAGTTATAATATAAAAGATAATAATAAAAAATATATCTTTATGTACAATATTTAATTTATTTATAATAAAGATCAATGCGATTTCTTGTTGCAACACAAAAATAATCATGTTTTGAGTTGGAACTAAACATGGTCGATTTCGTGTTAAATTGTAAATGAATGGCCCTATCCATCTTCCTACTTATAATAAGAATTTAAAGAAACTAAAAAATATAGGATTATTCGTTTTAAATAATTAAGATATACCCTGTTAGCAAAATAACAGTCTCAATTTTACATTTGGTTGTTGGCAGTCCCATGTAAAGATGTATTTTTTTTAACAATTCGCGAATAACGGATGGTTAACTCCGTTAGTCTATTGCTTACATGACACGTCTAGCGAACAGTTGTGAAAATACACCTTTAGTTGAGATTGTTCAATTTTCTTAAAAAGAAACATATTATTATTGTCATGTAATGTTGCCACATAGATGTTTATTGACAACTAGGCTTGCCACGCAAGTATCACACTAACGGATGGCTAACTTCGTTAGGCGCCAACCGTTGGTAAAAAATACACCTTTAGTTAAGATCACCATCAGCTAAGAGTGAAATCGGGACTGTTATTTGCGAATAGAACATGACTGACATTATTTAAAAGCAAATTTTCAAAAATATGTATGATTTACAATTTGTCAACTCATTCACCCGTCAAACCTAATTTTTTGTTTTGAAAAACTCACCAACCAATTTGATATGCATGTTTAGACGAATGTGTTATATGTCCATGTTATATGTGCATATACATATATATGCATATATATATATGTATGTATATATAAGCGTGTCTTTTAATTTCTTTGACACAAATAAATATACATGTACTAACACGCCAACAATTATTGTTCTAGTGTAAAAGAAAATATGAGATGAAGAAAAGTGTATACCGCACGAGCCCTAGTTGCATTTACTACAATTCCTACTTTAAAATCCGAAATGGATCTCAATATGTCATCATTAGCACTTGGTCTTTTAATTGGAACGGTTCCATTTGGGCATGATTCACCCATTGAATTCCATAACTGTTCGATTTTCGGAGGCTTGTCTTCGTTATCATCATCATATCCTTTTGGTGGCTCTGGTATCGGAGGCTTATATCATTGGTCAAAATGTAAGTATAGATTATTATCAGCCAACAGGTAAGTTTTGAATTATTAAAATCCAATTTGTTTTGAAACTTTCTATAGATATCCCATTAAATTATTAAAAAAAAGTTGGTGATAGAAACTAAAACATCTACTTTCTTGTGGATCAACAATAACATGTCTAATCTCCAAGCATTAGATTAAAACTAGTAGGGTGACCCGTCGCATCGATAACCGTTAACGAAGGTGGTTACATGTCTTGGCTTGCATTATTAAGGTGGTTACATGTCTTGGCTTGCATTATTAAAGTTTTGCATCGCAACAAAATAGCCCTTACATCATAGTTGAGGGTCTTACAAAATATGTGCATCTACCAATTACACAAGAGACAATTGTTAATCACAAAGGAGTGTTACTTTATTATTTAAGTCTTGTTAGTTGTTATTAATGCCAAAAGGAGAAGTTTGTTTTTTGCTTCCAGAGCATGCTGCTGAACATGTTATGGTGTTGACAAAAGCCACCTCTATTTCTTTGATCTTGGATGCTGCATGAAGTTTATAACATACTAAAACACACATGGAGGTGAAACAATTAAACTGCAGGAATCTTGGGATAAGTCTTTTTTTCTTCATCTCATCTTGCCATACCCTCACCTTAATAATAGCTCATACAACCTTCAATCTTTTTTAACAAGACATAGCTGTGTGTTTATATAATCATATCAATGTGTAACAAAGCCTTCAACCATTACCTCCATTGTTAAAAGCCATATGTACGGTCTTCCGAATCCAACATATTCTTTACCGATTCGCTTTATTACTCCACACTTCAACTCTTCATTTCCTACAAATAATCCATACTGTCATTAAACATCAGCAAATTGTAATGCCAATGGCATGGCCAAAGATGTTATTTTGATTCATCAAATATGAATACTTCAAGGTTGGTTGAAGGTATTATCTCGGCTACACTATACCGTTGCCGGTTTGGTCTAGCCGTGATCAAATGTCGGTTGGTACAGTTTGATGCCTTTTCTTATAATCATATATTTTCAAAAGTATAGTTTTAGGTTTAAATATTCTAATTACATTAGGGGTTAGCAATACCCAAAATGTTAACCGAAAACCAACAACCGAACCGAAATTAACTAAACCATTTGTATTTTTATATATTGTGGCTTTTATTGATTTTGGGAACCAAACCAAAAACTGACAAATTTACTGAATAAACTGAGCCGATTAACCGAAACCGATTGGTTAATTCGGTTGAGGCTAATAGCCGAAAGGAATCATGTACACCCACAATTAGATATAGTGGCAATATAATTATTAACTTTGTTACCTGTTTTGCATAAACCTAAGTGACCAAACACGTTCCTTTTGTTGAAGCTTGTTTGACAGCAAATGTATATGGGCCCATCAACCTGCATAACAGCTAAAGATCATTAACGAACTACTACTAATAATAAAATAATAAACTTAACTTCCATCAAGATATACAATGACCAATTCCACACCTACTGATTACTCCTCTTTGGACCTATACCAACCACCCCCTATCGCCACCAATGGACCAGCCCTCATCCTTGGTCACACTACCAAGACCAACCCCTTACCCCATTTTCCTACTGTTACCTCTTCACCAACAATTTAATGAACAAACAAAGATTTATTTACCAGATCGTCCATTGTCGATCGATTAGGGTTACAGAAAGAGAGAGTTGTTGAAGACGACGGTGGATTCTAGAGATAAGATAAAAGGTGATGTCAAATATGGCAGCCAGGTGTGAAGTTGGACAGACACGTAGCAAGAAGTAGCACACATGGCAAGTCAAAATCAAGAAAAGAAATATACAAACAATAAAGCCAAAGGTACAAAACTATATGCAGAAAGTTAGACATAAATGTAATATTATAAATGACTAGTATATAATTTGTGTAATATTGCTATATTTTTCTCAAACTTTGTTTCTTTTCTAGCACCTTGCTAAACACATAATGTTACTCTTTGTGTTATAATAATGTATAAAGGCTCATGTGAAATGTTACTAATTCATGTCGGTTACTTAAAACATACCATTGTCATGTATTCCTTTAATTCGGGAAGATCAAAAGCTGGTTGAAGATTATACAAAACACAGTCTATGATATCACCATCCGGACTCTGATTCGGTAAAAACATGATCAACATAATCATTACAGATACAAATAGAAATATAAACAAAAACGAGCTTTTTTATAGCCATCAATTCATCAAACAGTGCATAAGGGTTACCTCTATTGACTTTACAAAAGGCCTGTCGATCTTCTCATACTCGTAGCCTGTCTTGGAAGCTCTATCCTTTTCTCGGAATTCGTTTAAGGAGAAAACTAAAAAATACAACCAGAGAAACACCGGAAAACATAAATGTTAAAAGATGTCTTATAACAAGAACTAGACTTCATCATATTCTTGTTTAGTATTGTGTTCTCCACAAACAAAATTAGTGAGTTTTTTAATTTCTTGAAGTTTATTTTCTCTATATTTATAATGAAAACTTGAATATGTCATTATGTTGTGTGGTACATTTAATAAGTATTAATAATACGTTACTGCTAAAAGTAAATGTAAATGTTATAGAGTAACCATCAATGCAAAATAATCTCTAAGAAGAACACCAATAAAATCTTTCTCCAAAACCCTTTATCTATTTAAGGCATTATAATCAGAATTCAATGGGTTTATCGTCTGTCACTGTCTTGGAATATTCAAGGATGTTTTTGTGGGTCCCTTCCAAAGTTTCAATTACAGTTGTTATGTACGGATGCTTATGTTGTCTTTATATTGACAGATGCGACCCTTTGGTTATTCGGTCGTTACAGTAACCTAGCTTGTAATCAACATGTTTTAGCTTTGAAACTTTTGAACTGAGCTAGAGACACCATATCCCTATTAATTTCAACTAGAACAGGTGAAAAAAAACACATAAAATACACTGAACAATTAAAAAAACTTAATAGAAAGTAAGAAACCAACCCATAACCAACTGTTAACCAACCTATGATTAACCGATCATTTAATTATAGTTAGCGTTAATCCCTATAACTAAATCAAATTGACTTTAAACACTCACTCGTTTTTTTTTAACGAAAAATTTCATTAACGCAAAACCGAACCTCTCCTAACGAGAAGCTAGCAAGGGGGCGTTAATATAACCAATTAACCATCAGAATACAAAAAACGATCTATTCCAACTAGACTAATCTACATCCAAACATTTCACTCTATTTTTAATCCATAAAAAACTTAACACCTTTATCTCGCCAAGAATGGTAACGATCTTTATGGCTCGTTCTCGAAGATTAATTTATTGCGAGCTCTCAAGATTCTCTAAATTGCCGCCATAAAAATTGAATTCACCATTTTCCTCTTGTGCTCAATCTCCGAACCTGAGTATGGACATTGAAAACATCTTTTAACAAGGAACCAACAGAAGAAGCTAAATTGCACCATCCGATAATGTTGTACAACACCATATATGTCACATAGCAGCTTGCAAACAGATAATCAATTAACTCTCTAGCTTGATCTACAACAAATGCAAATATTCAGCCGTACACAACCTTTCTTTTTAACAAATTATCATAATACATGGGAAGACGATCAATGAGCGCCAAACAATCTATACAACCGTTTTTTCATTGTAGCAACTGAATAAACGCCCGATTTATCTTTTAATTATAGTTAGCGTTAATCCCTATAACTAAATCAAACTGACTTTACACACTCACTCGTTTTTTTTTAACGAAAAATTTCATTAACGCAAAACCGAACCTCTCCTAACGAGAAGCTAGCAGGGGGGCGTTAATATAACCAATTAACCATCAGAATACAAAAAACGCCTTCCCAAATCCGTTTATTCATTGTAGCAACTGAATAAACGCCTTCCCAAATCCATTTATCTTTTTCCCCGTCGTATCGAAAATAATACCGTTTTCGAGGAGTTCTATCAATTCGTTTACCACCTCACCCAATTACTACTATTCAGTATTACAGATGAGATCGGGATTGTATAGGTAAATCCAAAACTCAATTTCAAAATTCCAAACCTTCATCCCGCCGTCCGTGTACTCCACGTGTCAGCATCTCATTCACTTGTTTCAGTTTCTCTCTCATCACACACACACTCTCTCTCTCTACAAACTCCGAAAACCGCATATTATTATTAGCTTCAGTTTTTCAGTTTTCACACAAACGATACCACAATAAACCGTCGCATATCTCCGTCGTACGGCGGATTGCTGCGAACCTATTCGTTTCGAGATCCGGATCTAAAAATGTCAAAAGTATGGGGAAACATCGGCGCGTGGGCCGAGGATTCCGAGCGAGCCGAAGCCGAAGAGAAGGAACAAGCCGCGGCTGCTGCGGCGGCTCAGCCGCAGAGTTTTCCGAGCTTGCGAGAAGCAGTTACTACCGGTAAAGGTAAGAAAAAGACGAAAATGACCTTACAGGAGTTTACGTTAACCAGAACCGGTTCTGGAACCGGTTCAGGAGGATTTAGATTGACTCCGGACGAGTTGATGAACCTTCCGACCGGTCCGAAGGAACAGACGGTTGATGAAATGCAGTACGGTCGGACCGGCGGTGGTGGTTTCTCGTCGTACGGAGGCGGTGGTTTTTCGTCGTACGGAACCGGTCGGACCGGAGGAGGTGGGTTTTCGGCGTACGGAGGCGGTCGGACCGGTGGTGGACCGAGGATGAGAGATAGAGAACCGGTTGGTGACGGTGCGTGGGGAAATAATAATAACCGGAGATCGTACGGAGGATTTGACGGTTCGGTTATTCGGAATGCGGAGTATGATCAACCGTCTAGGGCGGATGAGGTGGATAATTGGTTAATGGTGAAGAAAACGCAGTCGGTTGATATCGGTACTAGACCGAACCGGTATAGCTCGCTTGGAAGCACTGGAGGTGTTTCTAGGGCTGATGGTATTGATAATTGGACTATTAATAAGAAACCTGTTACATTAGTACCTGTTAGATCACCAAGTTTCGGTTCCGGTGGAATTAAACAATTTGATAAATTCGAACAGTTTGAACAACAACGAAGGCGGTTGGTGTTAGAGCCACGTAAGCACGAACCTGCTGTAGCTGAGACGGTAACAGCGGTAATGGATGCTAATAAACCGAATCCGTTTGGGAACGCAAGGCCGAGGGAGGAGATATTGGCGGAGAAGGGTTTGGATTGGAGGAAAAGTGAGATTGAATATGAGGCTAAGAGGATAAGCAGGCGACCAACGAGTTCGCATTCGAACAGTAGGCCGGGGAGTGCGCAGTCCGGGAGTTCGGCGGAGGTGTCTGGGGCGTTCAAACCGAGAGCGAAGGTGAATCCGTTTGGGGATGCGAAGCCTAGAGAGGTTTTGCTTCAGGAGAAAGGTGTTGATTATCGGAAGATTGATTTGGAGTTGGAGCGACGTCGTCTTGGCAGGTTATAATATTTTGAGAATATACAGTTTTACATATAGTTTTATGAATGATTACTAGATTATGTACTTTTATGAATTTAACTTTGAAAATAGTTGAGTTAGTGATTTACATATACTTTTATGGATGATTACTAGGATACAATCAATGTAGATTATGTACTACAAACATATTATCCATTTAAAGCAGTCACCTTATTTATTTTTAGTTTATAATTTATCACTTTAGTTGTTTATTGTCATGACTATTAGGCCACATGTAGTGGGCGACAAAACCACAAAAAATGGGGCGATTTTTGGGCTGAACACCGCCCCCCGGTGATAAATGGGGCGATAGGGGGGGGAGTGTTTTTTGTCGCCTGTTTTGTTTGATTTATATTATTATAATATTTTTGTGCGTGTGGTGTATATATATATATATATATATAGTTCTACAACACCACTACACCCCTAAAACAAAAATCCACCATTTGCTGACTGCGCGCCACATGGCACAAAACGCCCCATTTTGTAGCCCCTCCGCTACACATAGCCTTAAAAGAACTTACAAAAAGTATGTTTGTCACTTGGTACACTTTTAATGCTACCAGATTTCCAAAATTTCTGTGATTTTTATTTATTTTAGTAGTAGATATTTATCCTGTTTTTTTATGTTTCTTCAAGATTTTATATAGATGTTAAATATATCTAAAAGGGTATTGATTTTCAGGCCTGAGACCGAGGCAGAAAAGAGTTTAAAGGAAGAAATATATAATTTACAAAGGGAAAATCAAACTGGTTTACATGATACAATACTTGAGAAAGAAAGGGATCTGGAACAATTGACCCGTGATCTGGATGATAAGCTTCGATTTGCTCAAAAGACTGTCGAAAGGCCCAGTTCTGGTGCAGGACGAGTGGGCCCGGGCTTCCAAGAAAGACTTGGTTCTGGGTCAGGAAGAGCGGGCTCAGGTTTTCACGAAAGACCAGGTTCTGGGTCAGGAAGAACGGTCTCAGGATTTTACGAAAGACCAGGTTCGGGGTCAGGAAGAGGGGTCTCAGGATTTTATGAAAGACCAGGTTCTGGGTCAGGAAGAGTGGGCTCAGGATTTTACGAAGGACTAGGTTCGGGGTCAGGGATTATGGGCCCGGGCTTTTATGAAAGACCACCTTCTCAATCGGGCTCGTTTGATGGCTCTAGAAGTGTTGAGTTTTCAGACAGGCCTCGGTTTCGTGGATTCTTTGGGATGAGAGGCGGTGATGACAGACGAGGGTTTGTGGGTGGAAAGGATAATAGAGGATTCTTGGGTAACAGAGAACTTGGAAGGTATGCATTTTCATTAAGTTAAAGCATTGTTATTGTTATTTATTTAACCTAGCGTCCGTTTGGTTCGCGGAATTGTTTTTAAGAGAATTAAAATTTTAAGGAATTGGATTTGGGTTTGAAACTTTTCATAAGGAATAAGAATTTAAAGGAAAAAATGGAATCCATCATTACGTCCGCAACCTACCAAACGCGTAACCAACGCATGATGATGCGTTAACCGGCACCAGACGCATTACCAGAGACGGACACGTTAATGGTATGGGTGGCAAATGTGACCCAATAGGGTGATACGGGTTTAACTGTTTAAGTAAAATGTATAATGGTCAGAACTGGTCAAACTAAAGGAAGGAATAAGTTGGATTGGGTTGACATTTTTTATTTATTTTTTAAATGAGGACAACGGAAGAAACTTTTTAGTTTTTTTACTTTTTTGGTTTTTAATTTATATTTTGAGTTATCATTTACTATTTTTTGATCTTTTTTCCGAGAGATTTTTGATATCTGAAGTTCTCAACCCAAACCCATTACCCATTCCAACATTTTCCGTCTTTTAGTTTGACCCGTTCTGACCCATTATACATTTTACTTCAACCCATATTAACCCTAACGGGTCACATTTACCACCCCTAGTTAACGCCTTAACGGCATCAGATACGTGATTAGCGATGTACGCCAATGTCAGATGCGTAACCGACACATGGCACGTTAATTGACGTGGGAGCCCGATGCGTTAACCGGCTTTGGACGCGTAACCAACATTGGTTAATGCATCCGACGTCGGTTAACGTGTACAAAGCTGGTTAACACACTGGTTAAACCCTAGCTCCAACGAATTTCTTTGAATTCCGCAAACCGAACACACACTTATATTCTAGAAAATTGGCAGATGATTATATATAAGTTGTGATTTTGATGTTTTATTGACAGGTCAAACTCAAGGGACAGATGGTAAAAGTGAATGTATTTTGGTTACAAGTAGAAGTAATAATAACATTTTTGTGACCTTAAAAACTAGTTTATGACTGACTGTTTGCGCAACTTTGCTGCCGCCGCTGCATGTATGAAGGTAAAGGAGAGAGGTTATATCTTATTATGTTGTCACCTAAACACTCTCCTAATTTTGATTGTAAATCTAGAATTGGATAACTAGATTTTAACTTGTTTATTCATCATAATGATGATTATTCGGATTCGGGTTTGTTAGTTTGTATGAACAGACACATGAAGCTAGTAGTAGTTGTTACTTTCTATCTAATCAAATATATTCATATGCTGTGTGTTTTATATTGTATCATAGTTAATGATTTGTGTTATGTTTTTGAGTAAACTTTTGGAGGTTGACATTGTATGCAACATTTTTTTAATCAGACCGGCTCGTTTACGCCTCTATAGTAGACCTCATTGCTGATAATCTTGGTCAAAGTTACGCCTAAACCCGTCCTACACAAAAATCTCGACATATGTCACAACAGGTCGGACAAACAAGTAGAGAGTTTAGAACTAATGGATTGATATGATAGTTATGAGACGTGTATATAATATTTGTGGGAGGGGTGGCCGGGTGGGTGTCAAGACTCTTATCGTCGTTGATGTTTAGTTTGTCAAATATTCTTTTGTTAGTCAAGCAAACAAGCATGATATGCAACTGTTTGATCTATACTTGATGCTAAATCCTTAACACGAGAATTTGCTAGTTTGGGTCAGCTTCCAACGGTTGAAATTTTTAAGACTGCGCAAACCCGCTATGAGCATATTAATCACCTTTAAGACGGGTTTGTTTGGGGGTGTTTGGGATTCCTTATTTTGCCTCCTTATAACTTTTCATTAATTTAATAAGTTACAAAAGTGTAACTTATTGAACTTTTTCTCTCACAATATAAGCAATCCCAAACACCTTATTACTTTTCAATAAGTTTATAAGTTATAAGTTGGTGAAATTAAGCAATCCCAAACACCCCCAAGATACCCCCAAGCGAATCTTGTCCGCCCGTTTCAGCAAATTAATGTTCGAAGTTCTTGTTTTTCGATACTTATAATAATATTGTAACATTAATTATTTGCAAGCGCCATTCAAAAAATTAATTGTTTGCAAAATATATAACGACTCTGCTGGGGATCGAACCCAGAATCTCTGGTTTTGTAGACCAGCGCCTTATCCAATGGGACACAGAGTCATTTTGGTTTATAATTATAACTTAAACTTATATCGTATTAAAAAGCCACAAATATAAGTTCTATTCTTATAATATTTTAGTTTTTGATTAAAAAAAAGGCTAGTTTTAACATAAAACATCTTAAAATTGCATAAAAAGTAAACTTGTCAGCACGTGAACCCGTTAGGTTGATCTAAAACGTATAGATTTAGCTTAATATGTTTCTACTTTCAAATCAAAACGGACTAGAACCCAGACATGTGAATTTCATGTTCATGTGACACTGTTATTTTCTCATATTATTTATAAAACCACATATTATTGTACGCTTTAGTTTCATGTTCATGTGACATTGTTATTTTCCACCATCGCGTGATGAACTTATGGTATCTCATGCTTTGGAGGTCAGCCTAACAAGATTAATATTATCATGAAGTTTTTATCTTGTGAGTTCTTTAAAAACTTTTCTTTTTGATAACTTTTTTTTTAACAAAATGAATATATTACCAAATAAACTAGTTAGAAATAAGTTCGATTCCACACCATTTTTGTAACTATTTTTACACAAAATGGCTATATTAACATATAAATTATTAGAAATCCAAATTTTAAAGAAATAAAGTTGTTTTTTATTGTTGGTTACTTATTTAGTTATAATATGCGGTTTATCTAATGTGGCCATTTAAATCATAATTTTACCATTAGCACATTTAAAACATTATTGCTATTGAGAACGATACATTAGATCACTAACTTAGGTACCCGTGTTCTACACGGTTTAAAGAACTTAAATTCTGATATACTTATGAATAAAATAATGATACATAAAGTTGAGTATTACATTAAATAATTACAAAGTTAGATTTCAACTATAATTCACAAACTTACAAATAAATCATAAATCTCTAACTATTTCTTTCTGTTAAATATTAGATGATACATTAAAAATATGGTAACTAAAGTAAAATAGTATTATGAAGACAAAAACGGTACAATCGGAACAAAACAAGCATGTCATTAGTAGAATAAAGCATTTGGTCATTTAACGAATGTGTTGTAAAAGAGAATCGATAAGGTTTTGATCCGCAATATATGGATATAAAGAAAGATATAACTATTATAGAGGTAAAAATAGGCGGGACGGAGTCTATTAAAGATCCATGTGTTTTTAACAATGAACCCGAGAATTTGGGAATAGGTTTATGTGATTTTTATGTAGCTTTTTTTTTCTTTTACTTTAATTAATAATAATGATAAAAATATAAACTTTTTTCAAAAAGACTATAATTCAAATGTTAATATTAGATTTAGATATTAAATTTATAAATTATGATGGAGAATGAGAAAATGGTGTATACCCCTAGGTTCAGAGGTGTTGAAGGGTGACGTTGAATGATAAGTGAAGGCTAACGTGACACTGATGTGAAGAGTGAGGAGAATGGTGTTGAATGTAGTATACCCTTTAGCCTTATAATAAGTTAATTAGATATATAAAAAGAAACTTAAAAAATATGTATAATTAATGTATAATTAATATGTGAGAGAAACGAGAAGAAAGGGTAAAAATGCACCAGAAAATGACACGTGACGAGAGGAAACGTTTATTTATTATACTGTATAATTTTGCTACAATACTTTTATTTTGTTTATGTTTATCACACTACATAAACAATATATGAGCTATTAATTAAGTTTATATTTTAGCGGAACATTTTATTTATACTTGTCCCACGCCCTGAAATTTTCCTGTACCTACGATGTAGGTCCGCTCCTGTCTATGTGAACCCGAAACAGGCCAACAAGATTCGGTTAGGGGTATCCCGTATACATGTACAAACCCATCTTGAAGTTGATCAACTACCCATTTGTTAACCGCATCCGTATAATGTATTCCATCCCAGCTGATACGCTCTGACGGGTTGTCGCAAGGTATAAAAGCATTCCCTTTTATCAATAAACATCCCGATAAAATATCCGCGAAGCCTACAAAAATTCGATTACATCAATAATCGCCAAAAATCTTAACCATTGGAAAAGGGTGCGTTTAACAATTGACAGTTTTGCCCCTGAAAACTAAATGTCACACGCGTGTCGAAACACGGGGTATGCATAACACTAAAAAAAGATAATTAAACAGGTAGTTTAAGTTTTCACGGTTGGCATGTCCAGCCTGACATAAGCCCGAAAATCGTGTCAGACATATGGACCAGAACACGACATGACCCCGAAATGGTGTGAGTCATATGAACTCGAACACGACACGAATATTCGCAGGTTGACACAAACACGACATGTTGAACCCAAAGTCATTTTTATTTTATTTTTTGCTCATATTAATACTTAAAAATTACAAATTTACAACAAAAATATAGATGTACATAAAACAATTAGATTTTAACATAAACTATCTAACCAACTTAATTTAGGACACAAAACACAAACACAACCTGTTTAGCTAAACGGGTTCATGGGTTCGAATCAAAACTGACCCGAACCCGCAAATTTCGTGTTAACTTAACATCATCAAAATAATTGCTTTCCATGCTTGGTTGGTTCACTAAGGAGAGAATATTTGAGAGAGTAAACATCAACATACAACAATGTTGATTCTTGAAGTTGTGATCCGAGTTTTGATACCTCATCTTCGAGTTGTTTATTAAATTCTTGTGCTACTTTGTTGTATGATTCTACACACCCGCGTTTGTCTGCATTTCCTGGAGCCGGTGGATAATTCTTGACAAAAAATGGCATGCACCCGATTGGACCCGTGTTAAGAATCCAAAATGTTCTTGCTCCTTCATAAAGTTGCTGTGGCAAAATCATCAAACAAGTTATTTTGAAGAAACATTGATGAAACCAAAAACAAGGGTGCAAATGAGCCAAGCTGCTTGCGAGCTACTAGAGATCAAAAAGCTAGAAACGCACTCTAGTTGAGCCTCTAAGGCTATGTGTAGTGGAGGAGCTACAAAATGGGGCGTTGTGTGCCATGTGGCACCCAGTCAGCAAAGAGTAGGTTTTTGTTTTAGAGATGTAGTGGCGTTGTAGCCCAATATATATATATATATATATATATATATATATAGATCAAATACAAATGAAATTAACGTGCTAAACGTGAGAATCAAGTAGTGTAAATTTATAAACAAGTAGAGTAATTATCATAGAGTAATTATATAATTACTCTATGATGTAATTACGTAATTACTCTACTTAATTCTCATGTTTAGCACGTTAATTTCATTTGTACGTTAACCTTACCCTATATATATATATATGACGCATACAAAATAAAATAATAATATTCAAACAAGGAAGCAGGCGACAAAAGAATATCGCCCCCCCCCCCCCCCACATACACACACACATTTCGCCCCTTTTGTAGCCCAAGGGGGCGGTGTTCTAACCCCAAAACCTCCTTTATCGCCCATATTACTCGCCCACTACACATACCCTATTAAAGGGGGTGGCGGCGCAGCTTGTTGCCCGCTTACCTGCATCTTTATTGTAATTGGATCCTTTTATTTGAAATAAAAAAAAAATAAAGTTATTGTACAGGAAAGTTGTTTAGGCTCGTGGAGCCTTATGTACTTTTGAGTTTTACCTCATTTGGACTTATGTATATTTGTTTCACACTGTAAAGTCGAGCTTTGAGTCGTTTAATGTCGTTTAATGTACAACACGAGCTTGATAGTGTAAAAACAATTAAAAACTTATATAAATTAATTAATATACAATAAACGAGCGGAACCCAAGTTTGAAAAACGAGCCGAGGTCGAGTCTAGTCTGCTCATTTACAACCCTAATTAAAAAAAAACATCTAAATAAAATACCTTAACAGCAGAAGATAAGTCATTAATCATATCAGGAATATATTCCATCACTTCTTCTTGCATTAATAAAAGACCGGCATGAAGATCATTTTGTCCTATGTCGAACATGTAAAGGGTGCGAGTATAATCCTCGGGTCTTGGAAGACGCGCTTTAAGTTCATTACTTATGTCTATAACATGTTTAGAAAGATTTACTAAATGTTGAAACTGTGACACTAAAATGACAAATAACATGTATGCTGCATATAATATATACCTTCAAGATAAAAACCGGAAGCTCGCCTTTTGAATTCTTGAAACTGAAACAGTTGTTCAGAAAGAGTTATAAAGCAAAAAGTCTTGTTTAGTGACACAGCATCCTGCAGCTGAATGGTAGCACCACTTACAGCAAAATTTGCACCGTGTCGATAATTTGTCCCGATAGAATCCATATATGCACATAGAAATGGTAAGCCTAGTTTGTCAGCTGCACATATTGGTTCACAAATTTTGCGTTAGCCTTTGAATCTCTGTGTAAAGATTCAAAGGGAAGCTCGTTTAGGCTCGTTAAGCGTTAACAAGCCTGTGTATTTTTTAGTTTTACCATTTATTATTATTATTATTATTATTTATTATTATTTATTTTTTACTTCTATGTTTTGATTTCACACTGCCGACCTTGAGCCGAGCTTTGGCCACACGAGCTCTAGCCGAGCTTAGGCTCGTTAATAGTTTTTCTTAAAATTAAAAAAAATAAAAAACGTATAAAAACTCATATATTAATGATAAACGAGCCTAGTCCAAGCTTTAAATCAACCCCACATGGATTTTAATCAATATAAACTATATATGTCTGTGTATATATTTGGCTTGTTTAAAGTTTTTCTCAAAATATATGAAAATAATTTAAAACGCATATAAATCCATTAATTAAAAAATAAACGAGCCTAGTCCAAGCTTGAAAAAACGACTCACGAGCCGAGCTCGATCTTTAGAAAAAATGCTCGAAACGAGAGCTCTCGTCAACTAAAATGAGCCGAAAAATCCAGAATCCATAGGAAAAAATTTCTGGCCCCGTCACTGCAAACTTAAAATATAAAATTATTATTTAATTCACATTTTTCCGGATAAAATTTACCTATGAAATCAATGATTAGACGCCCATCCGAAAACCTGCCAGAAGGTTTATGAAAATAAGTCATCCCATAAGGATATGGGATTGATTCAAACACAACAGCAGCACCTCCAGTGTCTGAATTTGAGTCACCAAAGTTGTATATTGCTGGAAACTCACAATAACTTGACTCATTATTATTATTATTATTATTGAAATAAATAAAGAATGTGGTAACTAACAGAGCTGCAATTGCTATTATTAGACTTCTTGTTTTCCAGCCCATAGATACAGGTTGTGAATTATGAATAATTGTTGGTGAATTTAAGTAAAAGTTTCGGTCAGTATATTTATCAAACACTTGGTGTGCATTTTAATATTAAGTCAAAAAATATGTTCTAGTTATCTACTTATCTTGCTCGAGTTGATTTACAAGAGCTTGAGTACGATGTTTATTATTTATTAATTAATTTATATAATTTTACTAGACACAACTTGCATGCATGCAGCCCACGTTAAATTATTTTTTATTTTTTTTTTAACGGCGAATTTCACAGATAAGTTGACCGCAGCTCTCAAGTCGGAAGCCCCAACCGTCCCACTCGGGCCAAGACTATGTTGTCTTAACCGGGCCCACGCTTGTCATCCAAGTTTGACCGCAGCTCCCAAGTCGGAAGCCCCAACCGCCCCACTCGGGCCAAGACCATGTTGTCTTAACCTGGCCCACGCTTGTCATCCGAGTTTGGCTAGGCGTTCCCCGAGAAAATTTCCAACCACTTGACAGATGTTGTACCCTCCGCAAGAGCAAGCCTCTGGAGTAAATACACTGTAATAGAAAACTCGGGACGGCCTACAGATTCGAACCTAAAACCTCAAGAAGAAGGTTAGGTTCTTATCCTTCATCAGCCTTGCCACTCCACCAAGATGGAATGGTTGCCCACGTTAAATTATTATCTATAGTAAAATAGACAAGATTCATTTTTTTTATTTCATTGTTTTTTTTTCTCCAAATATTTGTATTTTTTTTTATTTTGTTAATGCCGCAACAAACATAACACATATCGGGCATATTTTTATCGGCTTGTCGTCTAACGCTTAGGTTTTACGAAAGCTCATGTTTCAAAGGTCGAGTTTTATCAACGTCTGGGTTTCACCGATAACACACTTTGGTTAACGTACACTCGGGTTTTATCAACGCCCGGATTTTACTGACCGAACAAACGTTGATTTATATATTTTAATTTCTTCTATATGTTAATATTCATTTATATGTTAATTTGACGAATTTATTTTTTGTTTTTAGTTACGGTACCATAAAACGTAACCGATACCAGATGAATACAAGTCGAGTCACCGTCGCAATGTTCGGATTTCACCAACTGAAAAAGCATTGTTTTAAATTAATTAAATTTTATATAATAAGCTATAGGGAGAGAATCAAGATAAAACTTAAAGGCTCCTAAAAAAATAATTTTAATTAAAAACAAAAAAATATTTTCAAATTTCCGTTTTTATCATTATTCTTATATTTTGTTACTCTTCACTCGAAAAAAATAAAAAATAATTAAAAAATAATAAAAAAGACGTTGTAATGCACATACGTATTACTGTGCGATATTGTTGTATTATACTTGTGTATTACTATGTATTGTTATGTTCAATAGTGTTTAATTGCATATATTTAATATTTGTGTATTGTATATGTATAGTAGTGTTGTAATATATGCAACAAAAAAAAATCGATGTAGTGCACATGTACACACATACGTACTAATGCGTATTCGATGTGTATTAGACTATATTGCATATATATAACAGTGTGTATTAAATATGTGAAATAGACAAATAGTGTTGTATTCTATGCAATGCAACACTCTTGTATATATGCAATGCACACTATTACACCTGTGCAGTACACCGATGAGATTACCAACGAGGTTTTTTTTGAACTATCAACATATAAGAATAATGGAAAAAAAAGAAACTACAAAAAAATTAAAAAAAAGTTAAAAATAATTCTTTTAGGAGTTTTTAAGTTTTCTCTTTAACATATTATTTTTTTGGTTTTTTGTTTTTCATTTTTAGCATATTAATTTGACGAATTTGTTTTTTTAGTTTTAGTTCCGGTACTAACAGAGTTCGCATTGACTTGCCGCTGTAACGCTCAGGTTTTACCGACAAAATTTGCGACGCAACACGCACAAGAAAACACTAGTTTTCACAAGTTCTAGAATTCCGTCGGATAAGGAATATTTTGTTAAAATTTATGTTATTTTTGGTGTTGAGTCAATTTGTGAATGGATGTGTTATAATAATAATGTAACATCCTAAAATTTTAATGCTGAATAAAGAAAGTTATGTTTAGTGATTTCGCGTTAATTATTGGATATCGAGTAAGGAGCGGATCATGGACTTGGATTAATTGAGATGGGTTAAATGAGAATGGGCCTTAGGTTCATGGGATTTAAGGGATATAAATATCCCCTAAACTCTAAAATATCTTTCATTTCACCATATTCTCTTACACTCCAAAACACACACACCTCACACCAACACCGCCGCCGGCAGAGGGAAGAACCGAGCCAGATCCGAGAGAGAGCGATTAGTTGTGTTAGCAAGTTAAACAAGATCCAAACAAGCTCAAAAAGGTATGATTCTTGATCTTGGAATTTAAAGATCCGAGTTTTATGGTGTAGATACGACCGAAAATGGTTGGGAAACGTAGTGGGTGATGTCGAACCTTAACAAGGGTGTTAAAATCGCCCAAAATGCTGGACAGAAATCAAAGCCGTGGTTGATCTGGGCAACTTCGCCTGCATCTGGGCAACTTCGCCTTCAAAGCGATAACTTCGCCTGAGGTCAAGTTCGCCTAACTGGTAACTTCGCCTAAAGCCAAGTTTTCCTGATGACAACTTCGCCTAAAGCTAAGTTCGCCTGATGACAACTTCGCCTAAAGCTAAGTTCGCCTGATGACAACTTCGCCTAAAGCTAAGTTCGCCTGATGACAACTTCGCCTAAAGCTAAATTCGCCTAAGGTTTAACTTCGCCTAAAGTCAAGTTCGATTAGAAAATAAATTAAAAATCTAATGAAAAATGTGTTAAGACAGTTAATGGAAATAAAATTTTTCCAAGCCGACCTGGCAGCTCGACCCCAGCCAGGGGCTCTGCCCCTTGGACCCTGCTAGAGGCTGCCGCCCCTAGACCCCGCTGCCAGGGGCGCTGCCCCCGGACCCCCGTTCGTTGTGGGTAGTAGTTAAGACTAGAAAGATGATATGAGTAGTGATAGTTAATTGATACGTATACTTGTTATACAGTCAGCCGTGCACAACTGAAGAAAGGGATTACGATTAACGGTGAACGTAGCCGTGTTCAGGTGAGTTTCTAGCCCCATTTATGTGTTATGTTTCCGGGGCTGTGTGCATACTCGATATGTTTGTTAATACGCTTATCCTAAGAGATAAGTGTATGCCTTATGTGAATGATATGATATGTATGAATGATTGCTTGATGGTACGTGAACGATCTTCGGATATTGCACGTACTGTCAGGTTGTAACGCTATGTGTAAGGTAAGTATGATATGTATGCTTATGTGTATGAACGTGATAAAGTTAATAAAAGAAGGAAATGACGGTTGCATGGTTGTATGGTTACGAAAAGGGTACCGAGCCCTAATAATACTCGAGGTATGATGTATGGTTGTATGGTAACGAAGAGGGAATCGAACCCTACTAATATTCGAGAACTAGGGAACCGAACCCTACTAATATTCGAGGAAAGAGGGAAACCGAGCCCTAATAATACTCGTGGAAAGAGGGAAACCGAGCCCTAATAATACTCGTGGAAAGAGGGTACCGAGCTCTAATAATACTCAAGGAAGGAGGGTACCGAGCCCTAATAATACTCGAGGAAGGAGGGTACCGAGCCCTAATAATACTCGAGGAATGTAGGGCGTAATGCTCTTTATAACGTAAGATATGAAGGTAAGTTAATACAAAAGAAAGAATGAAAGTATGAAAGAATGAAAGTATGAAAGTATGAAAGTAAGAAAGTATGAATGAAAGAATATAAGTTTATGTGTATTGTATAGTGTATGATTAACTAGAACTCACTCAGCGTAGCTGACTTTTAGTATGCACGCAGGTGAGTAGGATGAGGCAGCTCGCTTGAGGAGACACGTGGCACTGAATAAGAGTCTGGCATCTGAAGACTTATGATGTTTTAATTTTAATGCTTTAATGTGGAAAGACAAAGGATGTTTTGAGACAAGTTATGAATTATGTAAGGTTTTATGAAAGTTTTATATTCCGCGTAAATGTTTAATTTACTCTGATATTTAGCACTGTGTTTATGAGTAAATCCAACACGAAAGTAGGGCTACCGGTAACGGGGCCTTACAAATAATAAACACACCCTTGTGATTTGTACATGCTGTACCGCCTCATGGAGAGTTAATTTTTTTCATGGCCCAACGAAACTGAACCCCTCCTATCGAGAAGCTAGCAAAGGGCGGGAACAACGGAAACAGAAGAGTACAAAGAGAAAACTTTGCTCTAGTTTTTATCCATAGAAAACTTAACACTTTTATCTCGTCAAGGATTATTCGATTTTCACATACTCGTTCTCGAATAAAAGTTTGTTCCGAAAACAAACTTTAATTATCTATAGTAAGAGACAAGATGCATTTTTTATTATTATTTTACTAGTTTGAGGTCTGTGTATACACGAGTATTTCTTGAAAATATATTATTTAATAAATAATCAGTATACAAGAAACAATAAACCCGTTAAACAGTATTAATACAGTCGTTGTACAATAGTTTTTATAACAATTTTAAAGTTAAAGATAATTATAAATATCAAATGTTTGAAAAAAAATAGGAAGTAAATATTAAATTAACAAATTTTGAAGCATAAATTTTAAGAAAATGGTAACTATTATTTTACTATTATAAATCTGTTAAAAATGTGAGATTTAATGTAAGAGTGACAAGTGGCAAAACTTGTAGTATTTTATTAGAGGGTATAGATTGTTTTTTTGTCCAACTACGCGTATGTTTTTTTGTTGTTTTGTTTATACCGCAACGAACATAACACATACCGACCATATTTCCGTCGGCTCTCCAAATGCTCTTTATCGTCACCATCATTATCGACTTTCACCATTTGCCTCTTATGTTCCTTCTCCGGTACCAAATTTAAGGAGTTCAAAATACCTTTTATCGAATCAACTCCAAACTGGACTAGCTTATATCATCTAGTAATGTTACACCAAATCATCGCCGCTATATAGTAGCTAGAAAAGAAATGATCTGACGTCTCCCTAGCCATCATACGACCATTGAAATGTTCAGACCAAATAAAATATCTCTTCAACAAACTATCCTGCATCGCGAGGCGGTTAAGAAGAACCCTCCACACTAAAATATTCACCTTCATGGGACCCAATTGTAACACCATAGGCAAATCATCAGCCATGGACAAGAGAGATTATTGGTTCATAAGTAATGTCCAGCCTCGTAAAATCACCAACGCGTTTTGGACTTAATGGTAGTGGACGAGATGAGAGCTTCACAATTAGGCATGCTTAGGTGGGAGTAGTAGCAGGATGAGTGACTTCCTCAGAGGTTTCCACCTGGGCAACAAAAAACAAATACGTAGCTCTTCGTGAGCAAAACAGACAATATTGGTGGTGTGAATGGCTGGATGTTACACCAGTTATTCCAAACCAAGATGTTTTCACAAGGAATATTTCGAGCCTTGTATAAATGCCTTGTCATTGAAGCAACCGAAAATATACCCGAGTCGTCGCCACTCCATAACCATCTATCTTCACCGCCTTCAAATATGAGATAGTAAAGTTTTTCAAGAAGCTCCATCAATTCGTTGATCACCTCCCCAAAAAAGGGTTGAACCGTTACAACGATCCGCCACAAGACAATTTTTAAGAGTCTCATGAAAAGCCTTTAACAACTTCTTCTATAAGCTATTCTCCTATAGCTTGAACCGCTACCATCATTAGACTGGAAAGGCCAGGAAATCTTTTCTATGAGTTAGGGATTTTTTGGTGCTCGATTTTATTCAGCGTCAAAGTTTTCGAATCAAATGGGTTGGGTCGGTCATTCGGTGATATAAATAAAATGCAGTTTCGCTATAATAACAAATGTACATCGTCAACATTCATAAAAATACAAAGTCATATTCAATAATAAAATTACATTACATATTATAATTGTTCGAATCAAATGGGTTGGGTCGGTCATTCGGTGATATAAATAAAATGCAGTTTCACTATAATAACAAATGTACATCGTCAACATTCATAAAAATACAAAGTCATATTCAATAATAAAATTACATTACATATTATAATTGTTCCGTACGCATTTTCATGTTTTAAAAACGATTCATTACATCTTCAATCGCAACTTTAAAAAAGGACTCATCTTGAAATGCAAGCATCATATATATAGTTGTCACCCATCTGATTATGCAAAATCAAAGAAAATTCACCGTGAGGCCTGGATCGAATGAAGCCTCGAAGACTTGAAGCAATCAAAGAAAGCGTCGGTTGCACGTTGTTGTCGTCTGGCTGAAGTACGACAAGGTAAGGTGATGCTTGAAGCCTTGAGGCGAACTGGCGAAGGTGACGAGATGGTCGTTTGGTTGATGAAAACATAATCTATCGGCCACTGAGATGATGACTGTTGTTTCTGTTCTTTTGTTTAATTTTCATTTTGGTATTATGTTTAAAAATGTTAATTGGGTTGGGTTTACTAGGCAATTCTATAAATTATTTTGAACCCTTCTTTTTTATAATCTATATATGGATTATTATTAGCCCATTTATAATGTTTGCTAGCAATTTTAAAGTTTTTTTTATATTTTATTGAAAAAGATATTCATTACTAAAAAAATTTAGCTAAAATTTTATATCTTTTTAAAAATGACACAGGGTTTGCTCATTGAAAAAGAATGAGTTTGTTCGTTAATTAGATGCCATACGTTATATATAAAACCGAAAAAAGAGCGAGTTCGGCCGAACCCAGTGCCTTGGCCACTAACCACCAATTTGTTAATAATGAAAGATTATAATCTCTTAGTGAACATAGACAACCCCCCCCCCCCCCCCCAAGCCTTTAAAACCTTCTTCCACGAGACCCAACATATTTTAGTTTTATCTTCATTTCCTCCCCAGAAAAACCTTCTTCTCTTCGCCTGCAACTTCTCCAAAATACTAGTCGAAGCCTTATATAACGAGAAGTAATAACTCGTTATTGCTTCAAGAACTGATTTAATTAACTCAAACGACTATTTTAAAATTTTTTTAAAAAGAGCAAAATTCGACATTAAATCGTTTCACAAAACCATATAGCTAACAAAGGATCATTTTTAGAGACAGAAAAAACTCAAGAAAATTAAGTACACATAACAAGTCTAATAATGGTACTGAAATTATAATTTACTTAAATAAAAATATTAAATACCAAAAACTATATGAATGTTGTATTTATTAACTTAACGTGTGGATATACCTAATCTATATTTCCGTCTTCTCTCTTCTTTTGTAGCCCTCATGTCCTGTCGAAGTATGACTTAGGGCGCAATATAACTTAATGGTCAAATACTAGATAGTAAATGATCTGGATCCAACACAGACCCCTTTATGAATGGGAGATATAAAGAAGAGAATTAAAGACCAATGAAATCAAGTTTTAAGGTTGTAATGTAATGGTAAAGTTTGATTTGATTACCATTAACCTCCAAAATAGTTAACGAGTTTTTCTGTTTGATTCACCTCCTATTAATCTCCAAAATGTGGCTCTTGGCCTGAGTTATATTAAGGTAAGGTGGCCAAATGGTCCGGTGGTTACGACCTCTCTCTTTCAAGGAGAAAACGAGGGTTCTAAGTCTGTCTAGGGGTGTACCAATACTCAAGACTATAGGAGTGGGATTTTCTATCCAGCACAAACAAGATTGCCACATGCAATCTTATAAGTTGTACCCGCGAAAAAGTAACTTGTAGCCGGATCCAACATTGAGGCAACATGCAACTTAGAGGGTCCTTGTTTACACTACGACAGAAATTCGTTGGATTATGTCGAACATGAGCTTTGGATTACGCAATATAAGTGTATCATCTTGGTGCGGCCTATTGAACAACTATTCTATAATTTCACGAGCTCGCTAAACGTCTAGAGATTGATCTTCACTTCATATGACACGTAGTGCTCGCAGAGAGTCTTCGAGTTCGCGTTCTTTATGTATCCCTTGCCTTTTAGAATATTGTTGATTTATTGAACAAATGTTTGAACAAATGTTTGTCCATTGTAGTATTAAACTTGTTTAGGTGAAAGAATATGGGGAAAGAAAGTATATGATTTTCATTGTTATTAATATTAGCATAGTGCTCGTGCAATGCTAAGGCGGTGGCAGTTTGCAGCGCCATACTCATTTTTAATAAATATGATGTATGATAATTGTTGTACATTTGAAAAAATGTTTATCAAATTATATACGTGTATATATGTGTGAACCCTCGGGTGGGCAAAAATGAAATTGCACTAATTTTGACGTTATTTTACTAATCTCGTGAAAATAACGTTAAAAGTGGCGGAAGGTTAATCAGACATCATGTGGTGGCGTTGATAGCCAAAAGACAATGCATGCACTAATCAGCCGGTGTCCCGATGATTGAATGCCAAAAGTAAGTGAAGTTGATGGACCAATGTTGTACTTATTTTTTGAGAATTCGTAGACATTGATGACTAAAAGACCAAATTGCCCCTAGTAACTAATAATTTTATGCATTGTAGATTGTACCTAAAGTTGATAGTTCCGTACCTCTTAAATTTTAATAGATCCTTGCTATTTGTTATATATACACTATATTGTATATGTTTCCTTATATTGATAGTTACAAGTATCCGAAAACAAGAGAACCGTTATAGAATCTTAAACATCATTCTTTTAACGTTATCTATGAGAACCCGAAACGGGCCAACAAGATTCGGTTAGGGGCATCTTGGACGCATTTACAAACCCGTCTTGAAGGTGATCAGCTACCCATTTGTTAGCTGCTTCTGTATAGTGTATACCGTCCCAGTTAATATACTCTAACGGGTTGTCGCAAGCTTTCTTAACGTCCACATCTTCCCATAATAAACATTGCCCTAACGGATCCGTGAAGCCTGCATACATTCGACTTCATTAATAGTCACCAAAAATTTTAACCATTGGAAAAAGGCGCATTTGGCAATTGACAGTTTTGCCCCTGAAGACTAAATTGCATACGCCTGTTGGAAGGGGTATACTAGTAAAAAGATTTTCATGGTTGGTGGGTCCAACCAGACACAATCCCGAAAATTGTGCCATACATATGGACCCGATCATGACACAGACTCGAAAATCGTGTCAGACATATGAACCCAAACACTACACGAATATTCGCAGGTTGACACAAACAAGACGTGTTGAACCTGAATTCGTTTTATTTCGCATATTAATACATTTAAATTACAATTTTACGACAAAAATATAAACGTGTATAAAACAATTAGATTTTACTTATAAAATATTACGTAAACTATCCAACCAACTTTCATTATGACATAGAAACACATTAATTTTTTTTAAAAAAATTAAAAAAATACACAGGAGTTAAACAAGTCAACCCGTGGCCCGGCTGACACAAACACAACCCGTTTAGCTAAACAGGCTCACAGGTTCGACCCAAAACTGACCCGAACCCGCAAATTTCGTGTTAACTTTAAATCATCATAATACTTGCTTACCATGCTTGTTTGGTTCACTAATGAGAGAATATTTGAGAGAATAAACATCAACATACACCAACGACGATTCTTGAAGTTGCATTCCGAGTTTTGACACCTCATCTTCGAGTTGTCTATTAAATTCTTGTGCTAATTCATTGTATGATTCCACACACCCGATTTTGTCTGCATTTCCAGGAGCCGGTGGATAATTCTTGACAAAAAATGGCAATCACCCGATTGGGCCCGTGTTATGAATCCAAAATGTTCTTGCTCCTCCTTCATAAAGTTTCTGTAACAAAGCCATCAAAATAAATCCGTATTTATTAAGAAGAAGCGTTAATGAAACCGAAATAAATCTAAATAAATACCTTAACAATAGAAGATAAGTCATTTATCATGGTGGGAATATATTTCTTCACATCTTGTTCTTTCATTGTTGTAATCCCGGCATGAAGATCATTTTGTCCTATGTCGAATGTGTAAAGGGCCCGAGTGTAATCCTCGGGCTTTGCAAGGCGGTCATTAATTTCGCTACTTTTTGCTATAACATGTATAGAAATGTTTATTAAATAATATTACACCAGATGCCACTTGACATGTAAATAACAAATAACATGTATGCATATATATACCTTCAAGATACAAATCGGAAGCTCGCCTTTTGAATTGTTGAAACTGTGACAGTTGTACAGGAAGAGTTATAGGGTTAAAAGTCTTGTTTAGCATCAAAGCATCTGCGCGCTGAATGGTGGCACCACTTACAGCAAAATTAGCACCGTGTCGAAAATTTGTTCCGATAGAATCCACATACGCACTTAAATATGGCAATCCTAATTTTTCAGCTGCACATATTGGTTTAGTATTCAGAACTCATTTATATAATTTTGGTGATAATAGTTGACATGTCTGTTGAAAAAAAAACTGTTGCGGACCTAAAAATTACTAGTTTTGACTAGGACTTGTAAACGGGTCGGGTAGGGTCGGGAGAGGATGGGTCACTAGTCAGAATAGGTTCGGGTAGGAACAGATCGATTCAAGAAAGGTTTATTTGGTTCGGATTGGGACGGGTTGGGTTGAAATGGGTCAGGTCAGAACAGGTTAGTTTAAAAAATGATATTTTTTTGAAATCTCCGTACATTTCAGCTTTTTGCTTCTGGTTTTCAGCACTAGTTACGCACTTACACAGGTTTAAATGCCGGTTACGTGCACTGGGCCCGGGATACACTGTTAACTTGTCCCTGGTACGAGCGTAACCCCACAATGTCCCACGCGACTAACCAACGTTGTTACTAGTTTAGTGAAGGAATCTCTTTATGAAGTTTAAAGATTCAAACATAACTTCAACAAAAATAGATCTTTATATTAACAAGTTTAGACCTTTGAATCTTTTTGTCAAGATTTGATTCCATTTCTCTAAAGTCAACCAAAACATCAAGATTCAAACCAACTTTTATAAATAACAAAAAATACCCTTTTATGTATAAACTTACCTATAAAATCAATGGTTAACCTCCCATCAGATAACCTGCCAGAAGGTTTATGAAAATAAGTCATCCCATAAGGAAGAGGCAGTGGATCAAACACAGCTGCATCAGCTCCAGTGTCTGAATTTGAGTCACCAAAGTTGTATATTGCAGGAACTTGAAAACAACTTGACTTATTATTATTATTATTAAGATTTGGGATTGTTGATTCTTTAAAGACTGTGAAAATGGAGTATGTAGCAACTAACAAAGCTCCAGTTGCTATTATTAGACTTCTAGTTGTCAAGTCCATAGTTGCAGGCTGTGATCTGTGAATGAATGTTGGTGAAATGAAGTGAAAAGTTTCAGTCTGGACTTTTGTCAAACACCTGGTGTGCACTTTAAGATAAAGCCAAAATTTTCAACTGTTTTGTTTTATTGATTGGTTAGATACACTCACCAGCTTGATTTCTAAGTAATAGAATAATCTACTGATTCACTAATTTATAGTTTTTTTTTATATTTCTAAATTTATAGAAAGATAAAATTATATAAAATTTAAGTAGGTAGAAATGTATTTGGGGAATCCTATTGGGTAAAAATTAACAAACTAACGGTTATACTCAATACCCGTTATCTTGCATGAGACACGGTTTTACAATCAGATATAAGACTGGCATTACCAATATTTGTCTCGTTGCCATGGATAGGGTGGTTTGGGTAACCTTACATACTTAAACGAGTCAACAGGATTCGATGATCCGTTCTTGGTGTGTTGTGAGTACGGAGGAAAGTACAACTTCAACAACCCAATGAGATGTGTGTTGAAATTAATTACCGAACCGTCCTTAATTATACGTGGCTTGCGGTACAAGGAAGAAGTCTTTGAGTGCTAAGTAAAGTTAGTTAAGGATTAGAGATAATTATCAAGTTTTGATTAATTATCTATTTTAATTAGCAATCCTAGTTATAGTCTAACACGTATAGGTTAGGTTATAAATACCGAGTTATGGTATGGATTGTAATCTAAGTTTTTGAATTATTTTTCTTGTATTAATAAAACATTGGAGAGTTATTCCAAAACCAAGATCGTTTATTTTTGTTAATATCAATTCACCTATGTGAATGTGGGAAGACGAAAACGGTGAACGGTACAAAAATTGTTGTTGCCAAGTCTTGAGAAGACCCGTCATCACGAATCAACTGGGATGGGACCCACTATACTGAGGCGGCTAACAAATGGGTGTACAGTCAGATTGCTGACGGGCCGTACTCTGATCCACCTGTTCCGTTAAAGATGGCTTGCCATGGAAACGAGGACTTAACACAAATGTATTATTGAGTCACAAAACTAACTGACTGAAATCGGATAAGTGAATAAGGTAACTAAACAGGATAATTTTTGTCCGGTTTTAGGGCATGTTATTTGGTTTCGATTGCGATCACTATCTCCATATTAAGTGTTTACTATTATTTTAGTATTTATCTTTTACTGTTACGGACTTGGGACTTGGGAGGTAAGGTTTGTCATCACCTCACACTGCCTAGTCCTAAGTAGTCTATATGGTGAGTGTGATTCTACTGGGTATGTTTGTTATAATTATAGACTTGCAATATTTATCATGTAACATTATTGTATTTAGTATGTAGTACTTATCACTATTGTAGTACTCATTTCTATGCTACTACATCATTGTAAGGTGATTAAAATGTACATTTTTTTAGTCTTAACTTTCTCATATGCTCTTTAGTGGTTTTAGTTCAATTAGTGTTTTGAGAAGTGATTCATTGCAACATGAAAATATACATACATTATACAACATTTTATGCATAAGATACAAGCTAAGCAATTTATTTGGAAAAATATCGAATATTGGTCAAGGACCGATATCCGTGATATTGGTTATCGTAGTGGGATATCGGTGGAATATGGGTACTTTTAATATCATGTAAAATTCATATATGTAGCAATTTAACACTGACAATTCTGTATACTCTCTTACCAATAACAAATTAATCTTTTGCAACTTGCAAAACACTAACAATCGTAGCAAGTAGGAACTAATGAAGACTTAAACCACTGATATCAGAAATATCAGTGATATATCGGTAAACTATTGGTCCAATATCAGTCAATATTTCCAATATTATCAGTACCGATATTCTGATTTCTGACTGATACCTTACCAAGGGACCGATAACCGATATAGCACGGTGATATCGACTGCATAGGATACAGAATAGAGATGCATATTCTAGTATACGGAAAGCACTATTTGCACACAACTCTGTTCAGTTAGCTCGTGATTCAAAGCTTGCTCGATACCAGGTCGTAAGCCAAGCTCGCTCAAGTTAGCTAAGAAGCCCAACTTTTGTAGGAAAAAAAAACACGCGGTAATATATGTCGTTACGCGCAAGAACATGCATAAGATGCAAGTCAAGGGTATAAAAATGGCTAAAACCAACTTAATATACAAATTTTAATTTTAATATTATGTAAAATTCATATATATAGCAATTTAACACTAATAATTCAGTATACTCTCATACCATTAACAAATTAACCTTTTGAAACTTGCAAAACACTAACAGTCGTAGAATGTAATAACCGATTAAGACTTAAAACATTAGCATTGAACATTAAAAATTGATAATTAAGACTTAAACCACTGATATCGGAAACATCGGTGATATATCGGTCAATATTGCCAATATTATCGGTATGAATATTCTGACTGACATTTTACCAACGAACCGATAACCAATATATCACGTGATATCGACTGCATAGGATACAAGATAGCGATGCATTAAAAAACACACGCGGTAATATATGTCGTCACGTGCAAGAACATATGCATAAGGTACAAGTCAAGGGTATAATAAAAAATGGCTAAAACCAACTCAATATACAAAATTTAATTTAATGCATGAGATACAAATCATTACAAGATAATAATAATAGAGAGGTCCTAGACATCATCACCAAGAGCAAAAATGACCAAAATGGCCAAATTTCCGCAACGTAAAACTCTTAATGCATAATGTACAAGTCAGTCAATGCACGATTACTTACTTGGGTTACTGGAAAGCTTTCAAGTCAACTATCATGACTGTTATATCATCTAAACTACCTCTCTTTACAGCAAGGTTCACTAGCTCCTTGCATGCATCCACAAGCCCATGGTTCGGGCCCTGAGCCGTGGTCTTGACAAATGACACCACTTGTCGAGCCGTGTTTTGTGGTTCATCATTTTCACTATTTTCACTGCGTTTCATTCGTTTGACTCGATAAAATTTCTTCGTCATGCATCGTGTCACAACATCAATAGCTTCTTGATTTCCAACCTGCAAACACATTTAAAGTCAAACTTGTTACTTTTCGATCCAAAATTTATTAAGATTTTGTCGGTAGATGTTGCGATATCTCATATTTATTTGTAGAGTTTGTTATATAGTTTAATGTAACCGTTTCTTTTTTATTAAAAGTTTATATAATTCCGGTTAATTCAAGGTAAGATTTAGCTAGTTTGACCTCAATAGTCAACATATGCAAGATATATGTGTGTTGTTATTTATCATCATAACTAATTAATGGACACTTTGAACTTGTTCAATGTGTAAACGGGTCGAAATTGTTACTTATGCACTCTAGCAAAATAAAACGAATATGTTTTGACCTCGGGTTAAACCATAAAAGACTATATATATATATATGGTAAGGATCTAAGAGAACCATTTGAAAATTAAGAACTTTGAGAACCATTTTGGACCACTAAAAAAATATTTAAAAAAATTATAAAACAAAAAAGAACAAAAATTTTAAAAAAGTAAAAAAACCAAAATTCTTATATTTCATTTTGGTTTCATAAAAAAAAACTTCGTGTTATACACATGTGTATAATTTCATTTAATCTCTAGTTACGCGATGTACACATATGTACATTATCATTTACCTTAAATTGTACATATGCGTATAAAAAAACATGTATGTACATATTATACATATATGTATAATTTAGCTAAACCGAGACTTTTTATTTTATTTTATGAAACCAGGATGATAAATAAGAATTTTGGTTTTTATATTTTTTTTCATTTTTGTGTTTTTTTTTTTGGTTTTGTGATTTTTTATTTTTTGTTTTTTTGTAATCCAAAATGGTTCTCAATTTTCAAATAGTTCTCACATGATCCCGATCTTTTATACACACACACACAATAAAAGTATCAAATAATGAATGGTATTAATATATTACCTCATCCCACAATCCATCAGAAGCCAAGATTAGATACTCTAAATCATCTGTCAATGGTAAAATCTTGGTCTCGGGTTCACCCGACACCCAATCTTTCAAATGCGCATCACCTATGCTTCTCGAGACAGCTAGTACACCATGAACCCTCCAAGTCCCGCGATGCAGCTCTACATATCCGCCCTGTATCACACACATATATTAGTTTCGTGTTTAAACGGGTCATTTTTTTTTCAAACCATTTAATATACCTTATCTTGTATCCTTTTACGTTCGTCGTCTTGTGACGCTTTGTGATCCTTAGTTAAGCATTCGGCCTTTCCGTTTTTGGAAATAACCGCTCTGCAGTCGCCTAAATTCGACACGAAAAGCTCTTTTCCTTTTATAAGAGCAGTGACACAACAAGCACCACTTTCTAATCCCTGCAAGTCATTACCATAAAAAAAATAAGTTTTTTTTTATTTTTATTTTATTTTATTTATTTATAGCATTTGAGGTCAAAGATTTGACTTCACATATTTATCATTGATTCACTGATATTTGTATATGTGACTTTGTCATTGGAATAATATGACTAAGTCTAGATCTTGAAATATTAAGCAAACATTGAACAACTCTTAACTAACTTGACCTATAAGGCTATAAGCCTATAACTAGGCTTGTAAACGAACCGAATGAACACGAACAAGGGTATGTTCGTGTTCGTTCGTTTAACTTTAAACAAACAAGAGCTCGAACACGAACACTTAATCGAACTAATATTTGGTGTCTATGTTCGTTTGTTTAAAAAACGAACATGTTCGTTTATTTAAATCTAAACGAATAGTTCACAAACATAAACAAACATAATTGAACATACTCAAATGAACACAAAGAAACATAAACATATATGAACAAACAAAAATGAACATGAATAAAGTAACACATACGAACGTTCATGAACATAAATGAATGAACGAAACATGTTCGTTCGTTTAGTTAAACGAACAAAAACTTTTTGTTCATGCTCGTTCGTTTATTAAATAAACAAACATAAACAAACTTCCCACCGAACAGTTCGCCGAACGTTGTGTTCGTTTACAGGCATTGTGTATTTAATGTTTTTTGGTCTTCTACGTATTAATTTCACACTCCACAACCCAGCTCGAGCTAAGCTTTGGTTCATTTAAGGTACTACACAAGCTCAAGCTTCGCTTAGGCTCATTTAAGGTTTTTCTCAAAATATAAAAAATAATTAAAAACCTATATAAATTGATTAATAACTAATAAATTACCCAAGCCCGAGCTAGAAAAAAAAAACTAACGAATGGAGCTTGAACTTTTAGAAAAAAAGCTCGAAACAAGCCGATCTCGAGCCTTGTCAAGCTCGGGCTCTGCTCGGCTTGTGTTAGTTTACATACTTGGAACTAAACACTTGTAACCCTTGGTATGTGACTTTGTCATTGGGATAATAATAATAATAATAATAATAATAATAATAATAATAATAATAATACCAAGTCTAGATCTTGAAAAAGTAAGCAAACATGTGAAGAACTCTTAACTAACTTGACCTATATATAACACTACAAGTCTATTAAGTCTATATAAGACCTGGTCAAAGTGTTGTTATTAAACATACATTTTTAATACTATTGTCACAATCTATAACAGAATTTCTATGCACATAGTCTAAGCTTGGAATGAGAAATATAATTCTTTAACACATATTTGTTTCTTTCAAACCAAACTGTTTACTTAATAATATTATTAATAATATTAAGTAATATTCAACCTGTTTAAGGAACTCATCATCAGTTTTCATGAATGCAGCTTTGACAGCTTCTTGTATTGATGTATTTTTTGAACATTTATCCAACATATCGAATACGTTCGAGTGTAGATTCTTCGATACATACTCTGCAGCCTTGCTACCACCGTGCCCGTCATAAACCCCGAAAAAGCCCTGATTTCATAGCTAAAAATCGGTTAATTGAACATTAAAATTAAGGGTGTGCATGAAAACGAAAAAACTGATCCAAAACTGAAAAAACTGAACTGAAATGAAAAACGACGGTTTGGTTTTATGCTTATGTGTGTTTTTGTCAACACCAAACTTGTAGTTCGGTTTAGGTTTTATCTTCAATGACTAATTAAATATATCGGTTTTGATAATGACTAAATATGTCGATATTGCATGTAATAAAAACAGAAAAAACCAAACCAAAACAAAATTTGTAGATTTTCATTTTTTTAATTTTATTTTGAGTAACTATATGAATTTAATATATATGTAACTCAAAGATTTAGGCAAAATGTATAACAATCAATTAGTTATTGATTAACAAAACGATTTAGAGCCAAATTCACTATTTTCTGCCAGAAATTTTCAAGCTCAAATGGTAAAATCAAACTGAACCGAACTGAATTTATAAATTTCTATTTTTTATTTTATATAATTTACACGAGTTTCATAAATATGTAACTCAAATATCTAGCCAAAACATATAATAACCAGTAGTTATTAATTAACAAAATGATTTAAAGCCAAATTCATTCTTTTCTGCCCAGAATTTTCAAGCTCAAATGACACCACTGTTTGGTTTCGATTTTTGTTCCGTTTTAGCCCCAAACCGAACCGTGATTTAAAATTTAATTTTTTTATAAATTCATTATTTTTCAGCCTAGATTTTTCAACCACAAATGGCAAAACCAAAAACCCGAAACCAAACAATTTTCAAAAAATTCAAAAACGAAAGTTTCGATTTTTGTTCCGTTTTAGCCCAAAACCGCCCCAAACAGAACCGTGATTTAAAATTTAAAATTTTTCATAAATTCATTATCTTTCAGCCCAAAATTTCCAACCACAAATGCAAAACCGCCCCGAAACCGAACAGTTTTCAAAAGTTCAACAGTTTTCAGCCCGAAACCCGAAACCGAACAGTTTTCAAGAACCAAAGTTACGATTTTTGGTCCGTTTTAGCCCAAACCCGACCCAAACCAAACCACATTCCAAACCCACATCATCAATCACATCAATTTCACTCATACCTTATCGGTTTTCGAATCCGACACAATCGTATGCATATCTTCCATAAATGACTTCCGGCCTTTAACCGAACACACACCCACACCAAACCCACTTCCCAATTCCACTCCTTCAGCTCTCATTTCACAATTTCTCGATTTAAATTCATCACCTGAGAATTCGGTTAGTTTGAGCAAATTCGGTATTTCGATCATCGGCGGCCGTTTTCGCTTCTTCGTGTGATCCGGGCGTGTGGCTGTGATGCCGATACCTTCGTTGGTGATATCGGAGAAGCGGAGGGTGTTAGGAGGCATTCGGATGATTTTTCGGTGGCCGGAAAATGTTTTCCGGTGAATAATAATATTAGTGTAGAAACAGGGGAAGGTTTTGAGAGGTTGAATAATAATAAGGATGAAAAATGTAACGGCTACTTTGGGGCTTATAATAATAATAATAATAATGATTAATAATATTAATAGTGACTCTTTGGATTATTTAATGACCATTTTGCCCTTTGATCTTGGTATATATTGTAAAAATCAAAGTCTTGCAAGGTCTTTTTTTTTCATATAAGAAGTGATCGTTAAAGTCAAACTCTGAAGTTAGCGTAAATCTGGTTAAGATAACATAGTTTGGTTGAAGTGAGGCAACGAGACTCTCTAAATTGGAGAGTGCGGTGACCTAACACACAGAAAAATCGTCGTTCGATATATATATATATATATATATATATATATATATATATTATGTGTTTTTGTCCGTGTGTTGGGGTGGAGCGGGTTAATGTGTTACGTGTTCAAAAAGTGTTGTGCGTTGTGGTGGAAAGTCGGTCGGTATATGTTCGATTTGTTATTGTAAAAGTTTTATAACCACACTTGATAATGAACCAAAAGTTAAAAGTTTTGTGTAGATGTATAGATTAAGGATCTTCAATGACATAAAAATTGAAGTTGATTTGCATTCAGTGCAAGTAATCAAGTCGCATTTAAGTAACTGAATCCTTGTACTTTGTCTAGTGTTCTTATAATCAAATCAACCAGCTAGACAGGTAATCGTCTATATAACCAGTCTTGTTACATTTAGAACGACCGGGTAGGCCCTGACCGGTTGAACCAATAAACCATGTAAGTTGCTCTACAAGTTTTTATAAATTTATCTATTGTTTTCCAAAATCATTTATTGTTCCCTTTACAATCAGTAACTTTATATTAAAAATAGAAGGATCCAATTACAATAAAGAGACAGGTAAGCGGGCAACAAGCTGCGCCGCCACCCCCTTTTTGAATGGCAAAACCGATCCTACTGAAAACAAAGTTATCGTTCTTCGGCGTCGATGAGTTACCGTGCACGACCCGCTGAACTCTTTTTAGAAACGCAACAGCATCGGGGCAAGAGACCCAAATGTGTCAAAAGCAAAAGGAATGAAGGCGTGTTGATTCTCCACACACGCCTTCTCGTGCTTAGCAATTTTTCCTGCTTCTGCCTTTAGCACGACATGCCTAGCAACAAACCCGGTGTCCCTAAGCCCGACAAGAGGGGACACCCCAGTAAGGTCCACACAAGCATGCTTCCCCCCCGCCCATCCAAACACAAGAATGTCCGCTGGTCGAAGAGTAGACCTTCCTTCACGTGGATCCGACAAGAAATTCACAGGAGCCTCTTTTCTTGCCGAGATTCCCGCCCGTTTTAACACATCACAAAGGACATCTCTGACCAAATCATGTCTATATTTGAACCCAGGGAGTTCTTTGCAATGAACCGCGTGTTCACCAAAAATATCTAAACAAACCTTACGACAGACCGGGCATGGCTCATCAACTGGGAACGGTGGGATCATTAAACGATATTTAAGAATGGCTCGGTACTCCACTGCTGAAATGTGCTGGCCTAACCCTTCGATTGGGGTGACAGTCAAAAAGTCTTGAGCATGAGGAGCTTGAAGACATTCTAATACCGCTCTTTGACAAGAGGACATGCCAAACTTTTCTCCCAAACTTTGGACGGTTTTACTATAAAGGGCACTCGCCAAAGCATTTTGGGCTTTAGGGGGGGGTGTCCTTATTAGCGAACCCGCCAAGATCAAAATCGGAAATAGAGTTGTGCAAATAATCTATCGAACACCCAAAATCGGAATCCAACCCATCACCACCACAATCACGCAAACTGTGGTCCTGTAACTTCCAAGATTGTGCTCTCGAGGCGACAAAAGCATAGGTGGAAACATCCTTAGCTGAATATAACCCTAAACCACCGAAATGGATAGGGAGAGAGGCTAGTCTCCATTGAAAATCCCAAAAAAACGGACCCCCACATAACACAATATTCTCAATCGCCGCTCGAAGCCCTTTGTCAAAAACAGAGACAGCTTCCTTAACAAACATAGGCTGACATGTTCGGAGTCCAAACAATAATTTAGCCACCCCCATACATGAGCGAAGCAAGAGAAGCTCACATTGAGGGTCACGCAGACGAGTAAGACATCTCATTAGTTCCACGGCTCTTGAAGCTCTGGTAATGGCCAAACTACTGAAAAACCCAGCATCCCGGCTAACCGCACCTCCAAGGAGTTTTACCCCTAACTCCGGTCTCCCAATCCCTATAGGAAATAAACCTACTTTTTCCTTTACCCCATTGCACGACGGCCAGTATACTTCTGTCTTTTTAATATTAAGCTCAAGCCCCAAACTTGGCCCCTTAGATCGAATTATATCCAAGGCTTTAGCCACTTCAATGGCGTCTCCTATAATCGTGCCATCATCTAAGTACCATGCATGGAAAAGTAACTTGCAACCATCTCGTACTTGATGAATGAGGGGGTGTAAAGCTAAAGCAAAGAGAAGGGGTCCTAAAGGAGCAACACCCGAAGAACACAAAACTTTAACTGCGGCCGTGAAGTGCCCATCGGCAACTTTCCGAATACATTGCTTAGCATTGAGGCCCTCCCTCGAATGATCATCCCCGAAGGAGCCCTCATCGGCTCTTGGGCCCATATCCATCGGTTGGTTAAAGAGCGATTGGATAAGATCAAAATATCCGCGTCCATCACCCCAACTTGCTAGGGCCTGCCGAATAGAATGGCATTGTAAGGATTTCCTATTCCCCGACCTACGCTCCTGTCGGCTGGAAGGCTTGACAACTTGTAATGTGCAACGGGGTAATATCAAAAGTTTAACCCACGCTTCAATGGACTCTGGCCTAGACACCACCTTGCACAATGAAGCAGATAAGGCATGGGCAAATGCCATGCGACAGCTAGAAGGGATGCTTTTAACTGTCTTTACCGGAAGTGCGAAAATACGGTCAAGGAGGGTCGCGTCCAAAACTATCCCACCCAAAGGAGCTACATCTATCGCAAGTTGTGGCTTAGGGATCCCGACAATGAAGTCTTCCACCCCTCCCGTATCACCTTTGAACTTGATAACTTTGTCTACATGGTGACAATGCCGATTGAGGGCCTGTAAAGACATGCACTCACCGCACAACCATAGTTTGGCAACCTTTAAAGCATCTGCCAACGCAACAAAAAGCTCACAATCCCCGGATACCGCATCCCGCATAATGCATTTTTTGTCATCCGAATATAGGTGTAACCGCTTTATATATGCCCCTAACCTTTGGATCCCCTTGGACCCAACCAATCCATCCGGGCAGCAATGGAATCCTCTAAACGGGCACTGCCAATAGCCCGTGCCCACCTCCCCCGATGGGGCTCCGTTGACAATCCGAGCCCTAGTCATAACCCCACACGACGAAAGGCCAACAAACAAACTCGAGCTGAGTTTGGGAGTAAAAACCCGAACTAAGAGGCGAAAGGAGAGCAACCGACAGTTGCTCTCCCCTCCGTAAACCCAAAAAAACCGATTAACTCATTGATACATTTTATCGAACACCTGGTGGGCAGACCGAAAACCTTGATCGGGTGTTGATGTTGCAGCTGATCTAGCTGTGGTGCTGAAATCGTGAGAGAGGGAGGGTGAAGCTGGGTTGACGGTTGACGGCGGTGGTGCAGGCGTGCAGCAACACGACGGCAGGTGCTCGTGACCGGTGGAAGCTGCAACGGACTGCCGGAATTGAACGGTGGTTTGAGGCGGCGGTGGTGGCTGGGTGGTTTGTTATTCGGGGTGGTTTGAGGCGGCGGTGGTGGCTGGGTGGTTTATATATTAAATGTGAAAGATACCCAACTTGGACTAAAGTTGGCATACAAATATACAATTACTGTTGTAGGTTAACTACAAAGCTCATAATGTCGTGTCACGTGGACAACGAGTTTTAACTAACAAACTTTTTAACTATCATGTTGTGGTTTAATTAAAAATTTTAAAAAATAAAACGTGATTGGTTGATTTTAAGTGGACCCCATCTCATTGATACAATTTGCACGTTAATGGGGTAGAACTTAGAACCTCCCATTTTAGCGCCCAACTTTCACAAGCCGGTTTTGGTGTTTAGCGATGATGTGGCTTTGACAACATCCAGTTAAACTCTCACAACATGCAGTCTTAATATTAATGAGTCTTAATATTAATGAACTTAAGTATAGAAACAAACTATAAGGGCAATTTTGTCATTGTAGGTTTTAAGTAAAGTAGTGAGGCGTGTCATTTGACTTCTTCGAAAATCCCTTCAATATCTTCTTTGATGGGTCATCACATCATGTTGTTATTTGGCATACTGATGATATCTAGTTACAAGTGATTGAATAATTGATTGGATGAAATTATATGTAACACATTACAAATACAGAATATGATTCTCATGTACTTTTGGTTATTTTAGAATATTATTCATGTAGGTGTTTTTGATCAATGTGTACTGAATTGGTTTAAAGATGATGTAATTTCGTTTGCATGCTACATCTATTATCTAGTGTGATTATTAACTTATTAAACCGATGGAAACGATAATGGATCTATTCATTGAAACCGTAATCAACACTCTTGACCTTCGGGTCGAGTGTCTGTATCAAATCCTGACTTGCGAGTCGAGGGTCTATTTCAACTAAGGTTTGATCACATACATCTATGGTTTACTCATATATGCTTTGGATTACACTTGACATAGTAGATTGCACATGTTAAACTATTAACTACATACTAAACATGAATGTTCACCGACTATTATTAGTTGACACATTATTTTATGCATGATACAGGTAACAAGGTTTGATGATTATCAAGATTGAAGTAAAATCTAGTTCCGCTATGGTCCTAGGAAATAAATTAATAAACTATATCAATTCTTGTTTTGTTATGTTATGTTGGTTTATTTGAAAAATGTGACATTTTAATATGGTTACAAATATATTACAACTTTAATTAGTGTTATGTGTATATGAACAATTATGGCCATGCCTCGACGTATAATCCGTCAACGGTTGGGTGTGACACACAACCTGACCACCGCACCGTTGCCTCCACCACCATCAACATCACCATCACACCCACCGTAGCCACAATTGTTGCCAGGACCACCATTACCGTCGCCATCTCCGCCACCACTACCACTGCCCCCTGTCCACCGTTACCGCCGCCATTACTATTTTTTTAATTTGGTAAGTTTTCTTTATTTTGAGGCAGTGGTATTTTTGTCATTTGTATTTCATTCTTGTGTCTTTTCACGTCTATCAAATAACATAAAGTAATGATTTATTTCGTTTCCATGGACTAAACAAAGAAGTTAATAAAATGATGATGATCTGTTTCATTCTATTTGTCAATTTCATTCCCTCTTCTATTCCATATCTTTGCTCATTTCTGTAGGCTAACCTAAATCATTTTTATATATTTATTTATAATAAAAATGAAAATGGTTTAAAGAGAAATACATATTATGTAAAAGGGATATTCTTGCCAATACATAAGGTGTGTGTATCTTAATACTTACACAATATATAGTAAATACGAATATTTTTAACAAGCTGAATCTGTTTACTTTATTCCATATCAAAATATCATCAAAAAGTTACATTTGATATGAACATTTTGTTTAGCAAAGGTTGTTCAACATACAAATGATTAAACACAAACACAAAAGACATGAACAATGCATAATGCTGTTAGCCTCTTATATATACTTTTGCTAAGTTCAAACTTTTTATGCATCGATGCAATAAAATCCGTAGCTTCTGCATCAACGTTCACATCTATATCATCTTTGATTTTGGAGAAGTGCATGTAGTCATTGTATAAGCTCATGTTTCTAACAATGTCTTGTGGGAGGTTTGGGAGAACTACATTACCAATGCTGGGATAAGGATGTCTCCCAAGTAACTTGTGTGTCACTTGTTTGACCTTCTTCTTCAAGGAAGCGCGATAGTGGTGTTGTCGTTGTCCTGTTGAACTATGGATTGTTGACATTGATTGGGTTTTTAGTTGCAAATTGTTGATTGATCGGTTTGATGAAGTTATGTCGAATTTCGAACATGTTTATATGAGTTTTTGGAGAATGAGAAGGTACGAAATGGAATCCAATTCTTGAAATATTTAGTCTTGGTGAATTTGGCAATTGATTCTTCTAGCCATTTTAGAAACTCTTAGAAGGTAGAATATTTGGACTAATCAACATATAGCAACTCCCTTTAATCATCCTCTTAATGAATACTTATAGGCCAATAAATGAGCCGAACGTTCATGAACTATTCGTAACTGGTCAGCAGAAAGTCCATTTATGTTTGTTTGTTTTTTAAATGAACGAACATGAACATTTTTTCCCGTTTAATTAAACGAATGAACCTGAATGCACGTTTTGTTTGTTTATTTATGTTCATGAACATCCATTTATGTTTGAATTTACGTTTGTTTATGTTCATTTAAATTTAAATAAATACGTAAGTGTTTATATTTATGTAAATCTAAACATAAAAGGCGCTCGTTTAAAATATATATATATATATATATATATATATATATATATATATATATATATTTTAAGTTCATTTGTATTCGTCTATGTTAGTTCAGTTAAGTTTGTTTTCTTTGTGTCTGTTTGCATTTGTAAGACGTTCATTTAGGTTCTAAAGGAACACATACGAACATGCCCATTTTCTCAATGAACAAATACGAGTTCTAGAAAACAGAAATTTGGATTAGGATTAGGATTAACATTCACTATCTGAAATTTTTGGATATCTGAATTTAAAACTCCAAATTTCCGAATTTAAACATCTCTAGTTACATATCAAATAAAAAAAACAAAAATAAATAAGCTTAGGGGCCAAATCAATTTGACATTTTGACTTATACCACAAGAACTATGCATGTAGTGTACTCTTCTTTTTAAGGAAAATGTAAAATGGCAATACTAAGGCATATGACTGAATATAACCTCAAAATCTGATGTACGTTACAAAAAAGAACGAAAAGCATGATTACATATCAACGAATAACAAATAGTTTTTGTAATTTTCATATGCAAATAGTAATTACTATGTATACGCTTGTACTTATGTAGTGGTGACTGGTGAGATAGGGTGGCTAACTTCCCATCATAAATGTTGTTTAACTAAGTTATAACGTTTAGTACGTGTTTGCTAATCTAGGGTTTGTTTAAGATTGGTTAGAGAACCTTTTAAAATCGTGAATATTGAAGAAAATGTCAAATAAGGAGGCGTGTCAGGAAACTTTTGCGAAAATTCCTTCGATGTCTTCTTTGATGGTTCATCATGTCGTTATTCGGCATATTGATGATCGATGTCTAGTTACAAGTGACCAGATAATGGATTGGATGATGTTTTAAGTATTTAACACATGACAAATATATTTATGAGTTTGTAAAGGTTTATGTAAATGAATGATCAAAATGAGACATAAATATATGGAATCTGATTCACATGTCCTTTCGGTTATTTTCGAATATTTTTCATGCAACTGTTTTTGGTATGTATATTATGATTTGGGCTTTCGGCTTGTGGCTTTCGTTTGTTTGACCATCACTCAAGTCTAAAAATTCAGCATTCTAGATTAATGTGACGTGGTTTAAAGATGATGAGATGATGTATTAGTGGTGACACAATACTGAAATAGGATGCATTATCGTGAGAGAATGAAAAAATGGACGTTTGGTTGGTTAACGAAATGAAATCAACAATTACGCAAGAAATCTTAGCTTACTTTTTCTCGTTCATTGTATTTTATTCCTGTGTTTTTCCGTGCCTACAAAACAATAATTCTCATAGGTTAACAAAAAAAAAAACAATGAAATGATAATGAACCATTTCATTCTATTGTTCATTCTATTCTTATGTCAATTTCATTCGTTCATCTATTCAGTTACGCCATACTAAATAGACTCAAGATTATTGCTACTGACCAAATGTTTAATGATAATATCAATTCAATTGCGTCGAACTGATTGGTTTTAGCGGAAACAACTACAATCCTAAGGAGTAGTCTCAAACTCTCAACTCTCAACGAATGAAAAGTGCGCGCGCTTCATAAATGCTTGTACATCTGGTCATGCCAATGGCTGAGAGTTGTATATATTTTCTTGATGTATCCATCACAACATGAACCAGTGACTCTTATTACACGAAATCTCAAAAAAAAAAAAAAAAAAACAACTCAATGACATTATGTAATAGAATATTGACTATATTTAAGACCATAAGTTAATATTTTGATACTCATAGTACATGGTATATTAGTTTTTATTAACCCCAATTATCGTCTTTTGATCTATGTCTGGTCTCAACTAATGAATTGGCTTCTGACGATCCCAACTTTTAACTTATTTATTCTCAATGGTCCACGACTAACAGAATCATAACGGCGTTAGTTGCAAGTTGCCGGAAAAACGTTTTTGGCAGGAAAAGTCACTTTTTTTTCGGGAAACACCACATAAACACCACCACCAGCCAACCACCACCACTTGAGCACCACCAATCGATTCCAGGGTTCTGGTGACCTCAATAATTGGGGCTTTTACTAGAAAAAGGTTCCTAAAGTTCCGATACATAGTTACAAAGATGTTTGGGATGAAAATTTTAAGTTTTCTGGAAAAAAATGTGACTTTTCCAGCCAAAAAAGTTTTTTCGGCTACCTGTAATTAACAACGTTAAGATTCTGTTAGTCGCGGACCGTTGGAATTAAATATGTTTAAAGTTGGGACCATTGAAAGCCAATTCGTTAGTTGGGACCATCAACGACCAAAAAATAATAGTTGGGATTAATACAAACCAATACACCATATTAAATGGGGGAGTTACTCGTCAGGGCTAACAAGGTCAGATTTTTGGGTTAATATTGACAAGCCTAAACACAACATATATATTTATTCATGTTAAAGATATCATTCTAATCCGGATATAATTAAATTCAAGTAACCCAAAACACGATCGGCGTAACTGATTAATCTAAATGAATTACAGGTCGCCGAAAAAACTTTTTTGGCTGGAAAAGTCACATTTTTTTCCAGAAAACTTAAAATTTTCATCCCAAACATCTTTGTAACTATGTATCGGAACTTTAGGAACCTTTTTCTAGTAAAAGCCCCAATTATTGAGGTCACCAGAACCCTAGAACCATCAACGGAATCGATTGGTGGTGCTCAAGTGGTGATGGTTGGCTGGTGGTGGTGTTAACTTTGTTGAATTCTCTGTCAAAGAGATCAAAAAGAAAATTCTATCCAATTTAATTGAGAGTCCAGACTCTATTTTTGTTTGGAACAGATTGGTGCCCATGAAGGTTGGCTTTGTGGCTTGGAGGGCGGTACTCAACCGTCTTCCAACCTTTGATGCTTTGGCGAAACGTAATATTCCAGTGAGAATGACTCTTTGCCCGATTTTTTGGGAGGTGGAGGAGTCGGTGGAACACGTGCTCGTTTCTTGTGGTATTGCTCAAGCCATGTGGAGTGTGATTGCGCAATGGTGTAAGCTACCTTCCATATACTTGTTTAGTTATCGGGATGTGGTGGACCTACACAAATTCTCGTCACTTCCGAAGGATCGAGCAAAAATATTACAAGTTATTTGCTTTGTTGCCACTTGGTGTCTTTGGAAGAGGAGAAATAGGCTAGTCCATTCCGGGACCCCGGTTCATCTTTCGAACTTGGTGGAGGAGGTTAAAGTGTTGGGTTTTCTTTGGATAAAAAATAGAGGCCGGATAAGAGGTCTCTCTTGGGAGGATTGGTGTGCTTTCGGGTGTAATGGGGTCTTGGGGGTAGTGTGCTAGCTTGCTTGTATTTATTGTTTTGGTGTTATTTCGTTGGATGTCGGTTGTACTCTGTTTGCTTCTAGCGCCTTGCTTGAAATGTTTAATGAAGTTTTTGTTGATCGTTCAAACCAAAAAAATGGGTCAAACGGGTGAGAAATTGTAAACACATTGAGAAACTTTAAATGGATTGTATAGTTGACATGTCATCAAATTTAATTTTAAATAAGTTGACTGTCCAACATGTTTGTGTTTAGTTCAAGTCGAACAAATCATACTTAATTAGACATGTTTGACGGGGAAACCCCACAACTTAATTACTTCGTGTGGTGTTTCATTCCGAGTCTGAATTTTTCATTCTAATGATAATACTAGCGAGCGAAATTTTTATAATTATTCATATAATACTAGCAAGCCTAATCATGTTCAATTACATTTTAATAAATACGTAGGTAGTAATATTTATATAAATCTAACTCGTTTAAAATATATATATTCTTGGTTTCTTTTATGTTCAATTCTGTTCGACTATGTTTGTTTAGGTTCGTAAACCGTTTGCTTAGGTTTTAAACAAACATGTATAAACATGGTCAATTTCTTAATGAACGAACATGAACAAAAAATTTGTTTGATTATATGTTCGTGTTTGGTTAAACTTACAATCATATTCATGTTCATGTTCGTTCAGTTCATTTACTTGCCTATATACTTAAAAAAATTTATTTTATGTTTACTTTAATTTGGAGGCTTGATTTTGTTTGAACTAAAATGTTGTTAAAGTGAACATTTTAATTTGTAGGCTGGAGTTTGTCTAAATAAGACATGATAAGGGTGTGTAGAAAATCTTAATTCAAATTATCTAAAAATTAGGATATTCAAAATTTCATATTCGGATAGTTATTTTAAAAATTTTCAAATATTTTGGATACTAAAATTATCCGATATATATTTTTAGATATTTAATAATAAATATTAACTAGAAAATTTGGATTAGTTTATAACTAGAATGAGAGCCCGCGCGTTGCGGCGGAAACCTAGTTAATAAACTTATAATCTTACTTTTAGAAAGATGATATGCATGCTTCCTTAGACATGTACTGAATCACCAAAACCATTGAGCAGTTAGTACTCAGTTTCATCCAATTAGAATGTCATGACTGGCCAAGATACGTCATTTCAGTCTGTCTCTAAAACAAATATATCAAACAATTAACAAAGTTTTGAGAATGTGAACACGTATGGGAAATAACGGGAACAAAAAACTCATACCAGCCCTTCCATGTGAAGCCAAATGAGTGGACTTGTCAATCCGGCCTTCGAAAACGTATCAAAACCCACCCTCACCCAGAAGATTAGATTGTCGAGTCAGAAGTTTCGGATAACATTTTTGTAACTCCATGATAGATAATGTTTTACATTTGGGGATGATAATATTTCTCCTTTGGATCTCCGTATACAAGTAGCATGATTACTGTGGCTTCCCCACTGTATGTTGAAATCATAATGCTGGAAGGACCAGAAGACGAACTGGTTTTACTTTCGCCTTCTAAGATCCCTATTAAATTAGATATAACCAGTTAGAAATGTTAATTACTGATTTGTTTTCTTCAAATATACATTGTGATATTTGGTGCATATCTGCCATTAAATGAGTGACGAATAAAATATAACTTTTACTAACGGGTCGGACCAGGTTGACATGTATCCCTTTTTTCCCATTTTTTAAATACAAAAAATTTACACAGCCAACATGATTCGTATGTTGTTAACTTACATATTCATAGATCATAGAAACTAAGATGTATCATAAGTATCAATTTTTTAGTTATGTATTAATGCTCGAGTTGGTAACGGGTCAAACTGTTCGAGTCAAAAAAGGCGAATACAAACAAATCAAAATCTGATCACAAAATTCTCATATTTCAATGAATATTGAGATTTATCACAGTAAACATAATCTAAAGTCAATCCTGGGAAGAAGGAAACCACAGTAAACAACATTGATTTGATGTTATAGCTAATTCCATTAGCCTGCAACATATCCTGCTTCTTGTATGTCATGAATTGTTGACAATAAAAGTTACTACTAATTACCCCTAACTATGACTTTGACTTTTTACCAGAATCCATCACCTATTCCACCTGCCTTGGGTTATAATACTTTTGAATGAAGAATTAAAATTTATTAAATTTTGGTGGAATAAATTGAGGAATTTGAGAATGAATGCAGGCAGCAGGTGTTTGTCATAACAGAAACGCTTAGTGTACAATTTATATTTGTAACTATCCTAAGCTATTGATACAAAGTTTATTTTAGTAATTACTAATATTATATAATATCGTACAGTTGGAGTCGTCTATTTTCCTGGCTTTGTGTTGGTTTGCTTATCTTCTACTAGTAGAAGTTTTAAGTTTGTTGAATTTTCAAAGCAAGAGTTAAGGCTCTGACTGACAGAACTACAACTAAAATCAGTCAGTTTATATATAAATATAAACCCTAAAATTGCAGTGAAGAAATGATATGGTTACCTTACCAGAGCTTGTCTAAAAACAAACACCTCGATTGCTTACGAAATTGATTTGGACGAGAGAGAAATCAAATGATAATAATTAGGGCTTACAGTTTGTGTGAGAAAATCAAATCCAATTAACAACACAAAACGAAGCAGAATTTCTGAATTGAATCACCTAGTTAGTTTTAGTTTTAGTTGAGTTGAAGAACAAAGCCAGGACAGGATAAATTGCAGATGAGGACAATTTTGAAGAATCAGTTATCGTAGTACACTACCCACACGCATTATTCACTTGTAAGAGACGCTTCAGAAGTAATAGCTCTAAAATAGTAACCAAATACCAGAAACCTCTCAATTAATATATATATATAATATTGAATATAAGAATCAATTCTTTTGAAAACTATTAAATATATATTTTTTAAATTATTAAATAACATATATTTTCTCACAGTTCAGAAATCTGTTTGGATATTCGAATCCGAAATTTCGGACCAAGTTTTTAGAAAACCAAAATTTGGATTCAGATATTAAGATTCACTAATTTTCAGGTATCCGAATATCAGAAATCTGAAACAACATATATCTGAATTTGAACCTCTCTAGTTACAGATCAAATAAAAAAAATAGCTTTGGGTCAAATCAATTTGGGTTAAACCATGAGGACTATGCATGTAGTGTACTCCTTTTCTAAAGAAAAGGGTAAATTGACAATACTACCATCACGTACAAGGCATATGACTGAATGTAACCTCAAAATCTGATGTACGTTATAAACAAACGGAGCCCAGAAGGAACAAAGAAACACAAAATGCACAAAGAAGCCCAAAAGGCATAAAGAGAACCCAAAAGGCACAACAGAGCCTAAAAGGCATAAAGAGAGTTTAAAAGGCACAAAGGGAGCTCAAAAGGCACATAGAGAGTTCAAAAGGTAAAAACGGAGCCCGGAAGGCACAAACAGGGCCCAAAAGGCACAAACGGAGCTTAAAAGGCACATAAGAAGCCCAAAAGGACTAATGGGCCCCAAAAGGCACAAACGGAGCCTAAAAGGCACAAAGAGAGTTTAAAAGACACAAAGGGAGCTCAAAAGGCACATAGAGAGTTCAAAAGGCGAAAACGAAGCCCCTAAGGCACAAACGGAACTTAAAAGGCACATAAGAAGCCCAAAAGGAATAATGGGCCCCAAAAGGAACAAACGGAGCCTAAAAGGGACAAAGAGAGTTTAAAAGGCACAAAGGGAGCTCAAAAGGCACATAGAAAGTTCAAAAGGCGAAAACGGAGCCTAGAAGACACAAACAGGACCCAAAGGGTACAAACAGAGCCCTAAAGGCACAAACGAAGCTTAAAGGGTACATAAGAAGCCCAAAAGGACTAATGGCCCCAAAAGGCACAAACGGAGCCTAAAAGGCACAATGAGAGTTTAAAAGGCACAAAGGGAGCTCAAAAGGCACATAGAGAGTTAAAAAGGCGAAAACGGAGCCCAGAAGGCACAAACAAGGCCCAAAAGGCACAAACGGAGCTTAAAAGGCACATAGGAAGCCCAAAAGGACTAATGGGCCCCAAAAGGCACAAACGGAGCCTAAAAGGCACAAAGAGAGTTTAAAAGGCACAAATGGAGCTCAAAAAGCACATAGAAAGTTCAAAAGGCGAAAACGGAGCCCAGAAGACACAAACAAGGCTTAAAAGGTACAAACAGAGCCCTAAAGGCACAAACGAAGCTTAAAGGGTACATAAGAAGCCCAAAAGGACTAATGGCCCCAAAAGGCACAAACGGAGCCTAAAAGGCACAAAGAGAGTTTAAAAGGCATAAAGGGAGCTCAAAAGGCACATAGAGAGTTCAAAAGGCGAAAACGGAGCCCGGAAGGCACAAACGGAGCTCAAAAGGCACAAACGGAGCTTAAAAGGTACATAAGAAGCCCAGAAGGACTAATGGGCCCCAAAAGGCACAAACAGAGTCTAAAAGGCACAAAGAGAGTTTAAAAGTCACAAAGGGAGCTCAAAAGGCACATAGAGAGTTCAAAAGGCGAAAACAGAGCCCGGAAGGCACAAACAGGGCCTAAAAGGCACAAACGGAGCCCAAAAGGCACAAACGGAGCTTAAAAGGCACATAAGAAGCCCAAAAGGAGTAATGGGCCCAAAAGGCACAAACGGAGCCTAAAAGGCACAAAAAGAGTTTAAAAGGTACAAAGGAAGCTCAAAAGGCGAAAACGGAGCCCAGAATGCACAAACAGGGCCCAAAAGGCACAAACAGAGCTTAAAAGGCACATAAGAAGCCCAAAAGGACTAATGGGCCCCAAAAGGCACAAAAGGAGCCCCAAAGGCACATAGGAGTTTGAAAGGCACAAATGGAGCTTAAAAGGCACAAAGAAGCCCAAAATGCACAAAGAGAGCCTAAAAGACACAACGGGAGCTTAAAGGGCACAAAGGGAGCTTAAAAGGCAACCCAAAAAAACTCTACACAAGCGGCAAGTGTACCAATTGTATGTGGTAAAGAGTACTAACGAAGTATGAGTATCTAACGCAAAGACACTGAATCGTTCAAATAAAATATATTTGAATTGATTTTATTTTATACTAACTTATTATAATTTAATAACTAAATGAACTAACAAAGAACTAAGGAAAACTTAATGACTAACTAGCGAGTTTTACCAGATAAAAGAAATAGAACCACCTAGGTAAGATAAATTAATGAGTATAAGATAGACTCAGGTGTTAATGAATGCTTGAAACTTGGTTCTAAAGATGAGCTAACCTAAACAAAGATTAGGTAACTAGGCCCTACGGTCAGTGTTACCAGAAAACGCTAACAACGTCTAGATTGCTTTTAAATCACTGTTATTTATCAAAGTACACTAATGACTCACCACTTGGTTCATGTCTAAATCACAAATCCCTCTAAGGCTCGAGCTAATTACAAACCTTGGGGATAGAGGGTAATTCTAAATAAAGGATAAGATGACCTAACTTACAACTCAACCTATTCGACAGCTAGAAAACCGCACGTACTCTCGCAATGGCTAACTAAATCAACTAAGCTAAGAATATAAACTAACCCTTAATGTCTTTGTCCAACTAAAAGGGGTGAACCTACTATTTTTAACACGTCTCAACTCACAAACCCTAAGATGCATCTATCAAACTTAGCCAACACACCTAGTATTGATTAAACACGTAGTTAACCCAAAACAAGAAACAAATTCATGTAATAATCAATCACAAGGGGCTCATGCAACTTAAACTCATCTATGGCAGCAAGTATACATGGAATAAAATCACTAAGCATGAACTTGACATAGTAAACAATCGAACATTCATTAAACATCCACAACGTTAAATCATTCATTAAACATCAAACATAGATAGTTCTCATAAGTTTAGCCAATCATACTCTAAACACAGAAGCAAACAGAAGTAATACCGTTCATAACGGTGTTCATAATCTGTTTACAAGAGTTATTAAGCATGAAAAACAAAACCGAACTCACTAACTCGCTTAAACTATTGAATTTTCATTCGAAGGATTCTCCATGGAAACTTGCCCTTGTCCTCTCTTGAAATCAACTTAGATCCCCCTCTTGACAACTGGAATGAATTATATTTCATCTAGGGTTGTTACACATGCATAAATAGGGTAATACACCAACTTTTGGCCGACCTAGACCGGCTCGCGCTACGCATAGAAACAACACGCTACGCATAGAAACAACATCAGTCCTCCGCGCTACGCAGGGGACAAAATAGCCGGGTTAGAGATTGGGGCGCTCCGCGTGGTGCGTAGGAACCCCTTAGTTCCCTCGCGTGGCGCGGGAGGGCTGCTTAACCATTTTCCTTGATTATTTTGTTATTTTAACTCGTTTGCGCTTCCCGGTCTTCATTCCGCTTCCCATATGAGCTGATTTTACAGTCTAAAGCTTCGTATTCCACTCCTCTCGTACAGAGGTACCTGTAACAAGCATGCTAATTTCGATGAATAAACGGTAAGTTTTAACACGAAAATACATTAAAAACGAGTATGAAAATGCATGTGTTTTACAACACATCATCGTGGTACGTGTAACACCCTAGAAATATCATGCTTTAATTATCAATTTTAAAAGATGTGGGGCCTTATGGCATTTAGCAAAGCATAGTTCAGGTTTTTAAAAAAAAATATAGAAACCAGATGGTAGCGGACCGCTACCCAAGCCATAGCGATCCTCTATGACCTGGTTAAGTCATGAATCTCGTGTCAACACGTGGCACATGACGAATCATTGACGTGGATGCGTGTCTTGTGACTCAATGAGGTGGCGGGCAATCACCAAAGACGCAAATCATCAGCTATACCTAAATATCTTTTGATCATCCTAAGTTGCACCTGCAACATTATTCGTTAATGCTTGTGTTCCTCACCCTTTCGTGAGTTTGTATTATGCAAAACTCATAAAAATCCTAGAGAACAATGTCTCGTTTTGGTATAATCTTCTTCTATAATCTATCCGAGGATGTACAAGTAATTTCTACGACATCATACTATGAATAACATCTACAAAGTCCATTCATGTCATCATGTGTTGGTCCAAGTGTATATTGCTCTATGGTGTGGTCACAAGACCTTCACATAGTGTCCACCTCTTCTGATATAATCAGCATATGGAAGGATATATATATATAACAGGTAATGACCGTCGTCAACAAATTAGTGTTATACTGGCAATGTTGTCTTAACTTTGTTTTCATTTAAAATTATATTCGTTTGATCTAGCAATCACTTATAGAGTTTCATCATATTTGTAATTTACCATAGGTACTTGTATATGTTAAAGCATCCATCCATTAGGAGAGATAATGCTGAACTACCAGAAACCGCCGCTTCTAGATGGAATTTTGCTACGTTAGACGGTCAAGATCAAATTTTCAAGACTTAATTAACACGGTCAAGATCTTTCCAAACAACGGCTTCCTTTACGGGGAACAATATAATATATAATTATTTCGTGTGGTATTTCATACCGAGTCTGAATTTTTTTCATTATATACTAGAAAGCGGATTATTTATAATTATTCCTATATTTCTTCTATGGGAAATATATTTCTAGCTATACTTATTTCAATCTTTTATATATATTTATAATAAACATGAAAATTGTTTTTTGGATGGATACATATTTGGTAAAATGGATATTCTTGCCAATACACAAGGTGTGTGTGTATCTTGATACTTGACAATAATCTAGTATATACGAATATTATAAACAAGCTGAAACTATTTAATTTATTCCATATCAAAATATCATCAAAAATGAACATTTTGTTTGGCAAAGGTTGTTCAAAAACAAATGATCACATTCAAATACAAGAGACATGAACTATGTATGATGTTGTTAGCCTCATACATAAGACTTTATGTTGCTAACTTCAAACTTTTTATGCATCGACGCAATAAAATCCGTAGCTTTTGCATCAACGTTCACATCTACATAATCTTCGCTTTTGGAGAACTGCCTGTGCTCATTGTACCTCATGTTTCTAACAATTTCTTGTGGGAGGCTTGGGAGTGTCTGAAAGCCGCTACCAATGCGAGGATATTGATGCCTGTCAAGTAACTTGTGTAACTTCTTTGACTTTCTTCTTCAAGGAAGCGCGATAGTGGTGTTGTCGATGTCCTGTCGAATTGTGGATTGTTGACATCAAATGGGCTTTTAGTTGAAATTGTTGGTTGATGGGGTTGATGAAGATATGTTGAATTTCGAACATATTTATACGAGTTTGTGGAGAATGAGAAGGTACAAAATGGAATCTAATTCTCAAAAACATTTAGTTTTGTAGTTTAATAACCGAGATGTCACATGGCTTTCTTTTGTGGGGTTGGCAATTGATTCCTCTAGCCATGTTAGAAACTCTTTTAGAAGGTAACATAGTTTTACTTTGAAAAATCAACATATAGCAACTCCTTTTAATCATCCTCTCCTCTTAGTGGATTCTTGTAGGCGGGTAAATGAGCCGAACGTTCATAAACTATTCGTAAATTGGTCGGCAGATTCGTTTGTTTTATAAATGAACGAATGTGGACACAACTTTTTTCTATTTAATTAAATAAATGGACATGAATACACGTTTTGTCCGTTCATTTATGTTGATGAACGTCCATTTATGTTCATTCATTCATGTTTGTATTTCCGTTTGTTTATTTTTGTTTAGATTTTAATAAATACGTAGGTCGTTATATTTATATAAATGTAAACATAAAAGACGTTTGTTTAAAATATATTCTTGGTTATTTTTATGTTCATTTGCGTTCGTCTATGTTTGTTCAATAATTATGTTAGATTAAGTTTGTTATGTTTGTATGTGTTTACGTTCGCAAACCATGCGTTTAAGTTTTAAACGAAAATACCCATTTTCTTAGTGAATGAACATGCATGAACAAAACTTTGTTCAAATATATGTTCATTTTTGTGTTTGGTTAAACTTAAATGAACGAACACAACACATGTACCAGTTCGTGTTCGTTTAGCTCATTTACAGGCCTAAATACTTAAGGAAAAGGGTGTGTATAAGGCATATGACTGAATTTAACCTCAAAATCTGATGTACGTGATACAAAAAAGAACGAAAATTATGATAAAATATTAACGAATGGTTTTTGTAGTTCTCGTATGAAAATTGTAATATCTTGTTTTGCTAAGTTCTAACGGTTGGTGTGAGTTTGCAAGTCTAATGTTCGTTTGAGGTCGGTTTGAAAATCTCTTAAAACCGGTAACATTGAAGAAGATGTCACGATAAGGATGCGTGTCGTGTAACTTTTGCCGCGATTCGTTCAATATCTTCTTTGATGAAATTCTATTTAGCACATGGCAAATTTATTATAAGACTTTGTCAATGTTTATCAAGATTAACGGTCAAAATGAGACATGAAATGATAGAAATATAGAATGTGATTCTCATAATCTTTTTGCTTGTTTTAAAATATTATTAATTGATATATTAGGTTTAAATTCAGGCACTTGTTCGGTTTGTAAAAGGATTCATGAAGCCATTTTTGGTAAGCATATGACTGGGGCTTTCGGCTGCCAAACTAGTAAGTTTTGTGGCCTTGGTTTGTTTGACCACCACTCAAAACTCAAGCCTACAAATTCAGCATTTTATTTTAGAAAACATTTTAGTTTGGTGAGAATATATTACTTTTTAATTTTCTAGATCAATGTATACGTGTTTAAAGATGATGTAATTTTGTTTAATTTGGTGGTCAAGGTCAAGTTCAAGGTCCAGCTTATTGTTGATAATTTCGGACTATATTAAAAATTTGTGAATATAGAAGGACCTAGGTTGACAAATCAGTCAAGTTAGTTTAGTTTTCTCGAAAATATAATTAGTATATGGTAAATGGTAATATCATGATCACATATTAGGGTTAGATCTATAAATATGTGGCTTGGGGCAGAGGCTTTGAAGAGGCGGTGAATAGAAAATTATCGTAACGAGTTTTTGAGTCAGTTTGTTTTGTAATAATAAAGTGTTTATTAATCATGTTCTTGGTGTGAAGGTTTTTTTGTTTTACTTTCGGTTCCGTAAACCGATATTGGCCGAATTCGTGTCGGTTCGTCACTGCAATGCACGATTTTTTTTGTGTGTACAATTTAATTAGTGCAGAGATTCCGATGGATTTTGTGTCAATTCTTAATATTTAAAAGCAAAAAACCAACCTGATAGCAACGCACCGTGTAAGACACCTAGGTATTCATTTAATTTTTATACGAGCAGTATATTTCTAGTTATAACTCGTCTAAATAAACTTATACATTAATATATTATAAATGAAATATTGTTTAAGAATAAATACATATTATGTAAAAGGGATATTCTTGCCAATACATAAGGTGTTTGTGTACTCTTTATAGAATAATTTTGTAGGGGTATGGTACTAAACCCGGTTTTACGACCCTAAATTTATTATGTTTGGCTTATTTTATTATATGGACTAATACAATGTTATTGGGCTGGGGGAGTTTTGTGGAGGTAACCCTAACTGGGCTAGGCCCATTAGGGTACCATGATGGTGGCCATGAGACTCTCTATATAAGGAGGTCTCCACCTCCTTATTAAGGGGTCATGCTCAATAAGAGCCACCACCACTTTTTTGTGTCTGTAAACAAGAGATCTTTGAGATTTCTTAGCAGTCACCTCCACACCCCCGAAAAACCATTGCAGGTCTCAAGCAACCGGAGAAGAAGATCAAGACATGGTTCGTTCATCTCGAAAATCCGTGGAAACATCGTCATGGATCAGGTCAGATTCATTTCGTGCTTCGACATTGGCGCCATCCGTGGGACGGCAACGAACTACCCTTCGATCTTCATCTCGGCTGTCAGATCTCTCCCAGGAAAAACCCAGATCTGGAAGTTTACAGAAAAAGGCTTCAAGGCTTGTTCTATTAAAGCTCAAAAAGATCGATAGATCTAAAAGAAGCTTCCAGATCTGTGCGAAAAGAAACTGCCGGACTCGAATGATCAAGTCTCCGGATCTGTGATGGTTTTAAATCTGCTCCGAGCTTCAGATCTATCCAGATCTGATTTACAGATCTAGATCTAGATTACAGACCTGGATTTTAGGTTTAAAATTGCAGGTTTAACTCTTAAATTGCAGATCCGAAAATTACCAGACTTCCGCCGCCAGGTACGCGCGCCTGCGGACTCTCATTCCGCAGCCGTGCATGTGCCGCCGCGGAAACCACCATGTGGGTTTTGTGCAAGAGACCTCCGCCATGCACGCGCACTCGCGAGTCACCACTCCATCGCCGTGCATGCGCGCATCAGGCCTCACGCCAAACTTAAAGGTTGGGAATCCTCATAATATCCCATATGGCTACGCGCCAAACTTCAAGGTTGGGAATCCTCATAATATCCCATATGGCTACGCGCCAAACTTCAAGGTTGGGAATCCTCATAATATCCCATATGGACACGCGCCAAACTTAAGGGTTGGGAATCCTCATACCACATATGCTCACGCATCACATATGCTCACGCATCACATATGCTCACGCATATTACACATACTTACGCATCACATGCTCACACATATCACAGTCTACGCGCACGCGCATGCAACATCTGCGCGCGGCGCGGGACATAAAGCCTACGCGCACGCGCATGCAACATCTGCGCGTGGCGCATAACACAAAACCAAAGTCTACGCGCACGCGCATGCAACATCAGCGCGTGGCGCGGGACATAAAGTAGCTCGTAAGCCGCCTCACGCGCAAGCTCCACTATTATTTCAGCTCGTAAGACGCCTCACGCGCAAGCTTTTATTATTCATACAGCTCATAAGACGCCTCGCGCGCAAGCTGTTATTATTCTTATAGCTCGAAAGACGCCTCACGCGCAAGCTTTTATTATTCATACAGCTCATAAGACGCCTCGCGCGCAAGCTGTTATTATTCTTATAGCTCGTAAGACGCCTCACGCGCGAGCTTTTATTATTCATACAGCTCATAAGACGCCTCGCGCGCAAGCTGTTATTATTCTTATAGCTCGTAAGACGCCACGCGCGCAAGCTTTATTATTCATACAGCTCATAAGACGCCTCGCGCGCAAGCTGTTATTATTCTTATAGCTCGTAAGACGCCTCACGCGCAAGCTTTTATTATTCATACAGCTCATAAGACGCATCGCGCGCAAGCTGTTATTATTCTTATAGCTCGTAAGACGCCTCACGCGCAAGCTTTTATTATTCATACAGCTCATAAGACGCCTCGCGCGCAAGCTGTTATTATTCTTATAGCTCGTAAGACGCCACGCGCGCAAGCTTTATTATTCATACAGCTCATAAGACGCCTCGCGCGCAAGCTGTTATTATTCTTATAGCTCGTAAGACGCCTCACGCGCAAGCTTTTATTATTCATACAGCTCATAAGACGCATCGCGCGCAAGCTGTTATTATTCTTATAGCTCGTAAGACGCCACGAGCGCAAGCTTTATTATTCATACAGCTCATAAGACGCCTCGCGCGCAAGCTGTTATTATTCTTATAGCTCGTAAGCCGCCATGCGCGCAGGCTTCATTATTCTTATAGCTCGTAAGTCGCCTCACGCGCAAGCTTCATTATTATTATAGCTCGTAAGCCGCAACTCGCGCAGGCTCCACTATTATTATAGCTTATAAGTCGCCTCGCGCGCCAGCTTTATTATTATTATAGCTCGTAAGCCGCCATGCGCGCAGGCTTCATTATTCTTATAGCTCGTAAGTCGCCTCACGCGCAGGCTTTATTATTCTCATAACTCGTAAGCTGCCTCGCGCGCAAGTTATGTTACATTATTATCGAGATGCGCGCTCCATCTTTTATCAGGCCTCGCGCCTCTATGATGCGTGCTATATCTTATTATGACAGGTCTCCATCATTATCATAAGGACCGCAACATGTCACCATCATGAGGAAAACCTCCCAAAACTCAAAGACAATAAAGACAATGCCAAAGAAAAGGGAAAAAACCGCCCCATGACCTAACACACCTCATAAAGTCCAGCGCTCCACCTAGACGCTTGCGCGCCCAGGAGCAACGCTGGACTTGGGGGGGCTTGTAGGGGTATGGTACTAAACCCGGTTTTACGACCCTAAATTTATTATGTTTGGCTTATTTTATTATATGGACTAATACAATGTTATTGGGCTGGGGGGGTTTTGTGGAGGTAACCCTAACTGGGCTAGGCCCATTAGGGTACCATGATGGTGGCCATGAGACTCTCTATATAAGGAGGTCTCCACCTTCTTATTAAGGGGTCATGCTCAATAAGAGCCACCACCACTTTTTTGTGTCTGTAAACAAGAGATCTTTGAGATTTCTTAGCAGTCACCTCCACACCCCCGAAAAACCATTGCAGGTCTCAAGCAACCGGAAAAGAAGATTAAGACGTGGTTCGTTCATCTCGAAAATCCGTGGAAACATCGTCATGGATCAGGTCAGATTCATTTCGTGCTTCGACAGACGCAATAAAACCTGTAGCTTTTGCATCAACGTTGACATCTACATCATCTTCGATTTCAGAAAACAACGTAGATGCACGCTTTTGGTCATTGTAGCCCATGTTTCTAATAATTTCTTGTGGGAGGCTTGGGAGTGTCTGAAAGCCACTACCAATGCGAGGATAATGATGCGTGTCAAGTATCTTGTGTGTCACTTCTTTGACTTTCTTCTTCAAGGAAGCGCGATAGTGGTGTTGTCGATGGCCAACTGAACCGTGGATTGTTGACATAGAATGGGCTTTTAGTTGCGAATTGTTGGATGATGGGTTTGATGAAGTTATGTCGAATTTCGAACATATTTATAAGAGTTTTGTGGAGCATGAGAAGGTACGAAATGGAATCTCATTCTATGAAAGTATATAGTTTTAGAGTTTAATAATTGAGATGTCACTTGGCTTTATTTTGTGGGGTTGGCAATGGATTCCTCTAGCCATTTTAGAAACTTTCTTTTAGAAGGTAACATATTTTTACTTTGACTAATCAACATATAGCAACTCTACTTGGTATAAAAAACTATCATATTTTGACTTTGATTTGTAGAGTAGCTAGGTCTATAAACAGACTGAACGTTTATAAACTATTAGCAAGAAGTTTGTTTATTTAATAAATGAAAGAACATGAATAAATCTTTTTGTTCATTTATTTAATGAACGAACATGAACACACGTTTTATCCGTTCATTTATGTTCATGATAGAGGTCCGTTTATGTTCGTTCATTTATGTTTAATACTTTGTTTAAATTTTAAATATACATAAGTAGTTATATTTATATAAATGTAAACATAATAGAAGCTCGTTTAAAATATATTCTTGGTTATTTTATATGTTTATTTGTGTTTGTTTATGTTTGTTCAATTATGTTTGTGTTTTTTTGTGTCTGTTTACGTTCGTAAATCGTCCATTTAGGTTTTAAACGAACAAACATGAACATGCCCATTTTCTTAGTGAGCGAACACGAACGAAAAAAGGTTTGTTCGATTATATATTCGTGTTCGTGTTTGATTAAACTTAAAAGAACGAACACAAACATTTCTTTATTTATGTTTGTTTAATTCATTTACAGGCCTAGATATTGACTTTTGTTAGGTTTGTGAAAGGATTCATTTAGTCATTTGGAAGGTATAATATAATATGAATATGATTGGGATTTTCGGCTGCCTGCCCAAGGTATAAGTTTTGTGACTTTGGTTTGTTTAACCAAAAGTCATATATACAAAGTTTAAACACGTTTTTAAGCAACATTATATAGTTTGGTTGGAATATATTAACTTTTATTTTTCTAGAATCAATGTATATGTGGTTTTTGAATCATGTAGTACTTGTTATTTAATTATATAACTATTAACCACATGAATTTGATTTGAAGTTAAATAGTTGTAAGTTTTTACTTTGATATGAATTTAATTGCTATATAATTCAAAATTTTATTTATCATCAATTAAATTGTTCAATTATATGTTTATAAAATCTACAAATTGAAAACGATTTTATAGCCAGATGATTCTACTAAAAAAAACTTCTATTTTATAGTGCATATTCAAAGATGTAATCTCTACATCTATATATTTGTATGTGTTAAACAAATTACGTCCTATTTTGTGCTGGCGTATTCAATCTGTATAATACACGAGATATTAACCTACCAACTTTTTATAAAGAAAAGAAGAATTAAAATTTAAGTTTGAAAACATCATAATCATAAATTTGAATGCTAAACATCTCCATTAAGAACTATAAAAGGATATACTATGATTGCTCATATTATATATATAGAAAAATCTATCAACGTTTTAATATACTAAAATCACTTACATTGTTTAAAATACATACACTCACTAAAGCTTTTAAACCCTAATTAAGGGTCCAAATATTAAAAATGCTGTCTTAGATTTTTTTTTTAAAAATCTATCATACGTCTTTTCGCATGAAATAATGAAAAGTATATCAAGCTTGTGATTTTTGATATTATGGAAATTATAATGAAGATTAGGATGACTTATAAATAATTACCAAAACAATTTGACATTGATTAATATTGGTTTGAAATCATCTAAATCAGGCAAAATAAGGTAAATAATTAATTAATGGAATTCTATGTACTCAATCAATGATAATAAATTAATAACTTACCTTAATAATTCAAACCAAAAGACCATATTCTTTAGCAACTTGAAATCATTCCAAAAGCACACAATTTCTTGAGTTAAATGAATAATAATATTTTGAGCCCACATTATTCTTGCTGAAGAACTCCCTCCCCACATCACATTTCTCATGCAACTTTTTTATTCACGAAATATTTAAGAGTAAAGTTGTTACATCCACATTGTTTTTCTAAAAATATTTGTGGGTTCTTCCTAAAAAATCTGTTTTAAGGTAATCTTTTAGGTAAAGTTGGTTACTTTTTGTGTTCTTTTTGCTATATTTATTAGTGTCAAGACAAGGTTTTTATATGTTTATGGGCAATGTTGATGTGAAATGTGAATTAAATGTAATGATATCGAGCTTCTTTTTTCTTTTTCTATTGGTATAGTAATTTTTTTCCTTTTTTTTAATCTTGATTATATTTGTGCTTCATCAATTTGATTGAATCCATTTTTTTAATTTTTTTTGAGTTTTTAATTATGTGTTTTGTGGATTTTTGAAAATTTTTTGTTGGCAACTTACGTTAGTTATTATTATTATTATTATATTAATATTTTTAGTGAAATTTAGTTTAAGAATGTATTGCAATTAGGGTTTTGTAGAATTTTTTGTTGTTCTTGATTTTCTTTATTTTTGGTGCAATGATATTTAAATGCTCAATTTTTCTTGTATATGGACATAAAAAATGGTACTTTTGATATTATTGATCCTCAAACAACTATTATTTGTCATTTTTTGCTAATATATTGCTTAAATTAATGATCTTTATGGCTATCAAAACAGTTTCTTGAATAATAATATAATGTCATTTGCAGGTATTGTTTGCTGATCAAAACAGTCTTTTTGGTCATTTCTTGAATAACAATGCAAGTTACTTTTCAGGTTTAATTGTTCATGTCGCCATGAAAATAGAAGAATTTAAAAGAAGAGGAGGCGTTGTTCGTAGGTTCGTTTATTTTCGACCTTTTACGTTTAATGTAAAAAAAATTGGAAAATGATTATGTGATACTTTATTCATGATGCAAGTTTCAGAAAAC